>NW_027006660.1:0-2819 GCF_036934945.1 Oncorhynchus masou masou
AGCCCAAACAAAACTCATCTCCAATACGGAAAATGGCAATGGCAACTCACTGGCTAAACACAAAACACAAAACTTTTTGACTGCCCACCCTTGAAACAATCAGAAAGCAAGTTGTCCTTACCACGGGCATGTCTGAAACTCCTGCAATATCCGTAGTAACTTTCCACCTCACTGCGGAGCTTCTCTCTCTTTTCAGGGATCACTAGATAGGCTTATTGTTGGATCAGGGCCCAGTCCCCAATGTCATGCTCTAGTACATTTGGGTTGGCACATCTGAGAATGAACCCTGATATTCTTAAAGCAGGGAAACAATGTCAATATAATTGTCAGTTGGTTGCATTAATAGTAATCATTATAGAATGTTACATGGAATGTAAATATTAAATATTTGGTTGCATAGTCTTATTTTCAACGGCTTTTCAATGACATTTTGCTCGGTGGGATAGCCCAACGTCAAAACACAGTTTTAACTTGTTTAAATCTGCAGAAAGTTTGTGATATATTGAAAACCTAAACAAAAAATGTGCTATGTACACAAACATCTACATTTACATTTAAGTCATTTAGCAGACGCTCTTATCCAGAGCGACTTACAAATTGGTGAATTCACCTTCTGACATCAGTGGAACAGCCACTTTACAATAGTGCATCTAAATCATTTAAGGGGGGTGAGAAGGATTGCTTTATCCTATCCTAGGTATTCCTTGAAGAGGTGGGGTTTCAGGTGTCTCCGGAAGGTGGTGATTGACTCCGCTGTCCTGGCGTCGTGAGGGAGTTTGTTCCATCATTGGGGGGCCAGAGCAGCGAACAGTTTTGACTGGGCTGAGCGGGAACTGTACTTCCTCAGTGGTAGGGAGGCGAGCAGGCCAGAGGTGGATGAACGCAGTGCCCTTGTTTGGGTGTAGGGCCTGATCAGAGCCTGGAGGTACTGCGGTGCCGTTCCCCTCACAGCTCCGTAGGCAAGCACCATGGTCTTGTAGCGGATGCGAGCTTAAACTGGAAGCCAGTGGAGAGAGCGGAGGAGCGGGGTGACGTGAGAGAACTTGGGAAGGTTGAACACCAGACGGGCTGCGGCGTTCTGGATGAGTTGTAGGGGTTTAATGGCACAGGCAGGGAGCCCAGCCAACAGCGAGTTGCAGTAATCCAGACGGGAGATGACAAGTGCCTGGATTAGGACCTGCGCCGCTTCCTGTGTGAGGCAGGGGCGTACTCTGCGGATGTTGTAGAGCATGAACCTACAGGAACGGGCCACCGCCTTGATGTTAGTTGAGAACGACAGGGTGTTGTCCAGGATCACGCCAAGGTTCTTAGCGCTCTGGGAGGAGGAGACAATGGAGTTGTCAACCGTGATGGCGAGATCATGGAACGGGCAGTCCTTCCCCGGGAGGAAGAGCAGCTCCGTCTTGCCGAGGTTCAGCTTGAGGTGGTGATCCGTCATCCACACTGATATGTCTGCCAGACATGCAGAGATGCGATTCGCCACCTGGTCATCAGAAGGGGGAAAGGAGAAGATTAATTGTGTGTCGTCTGCATAGCAATGATAGGAGAGACCATGTGAGGTTATGACAGAGCCAAGTGACTTGGTGTATAGCGAGAATAGGAGAGGGCCTAGAACAGAGCCCTGGGGGACACCAGTGGTGAGAGCGCGTGGCGAGGAGACAGATTCTCGCCACACCACCTGGTAGGAGCGACCTGTCAGGTAGGACGCAATCCAAGCGTGGGCCGCACCGGAGATGCCCAACTCGGAGAGGGTGGAGAGGAGGATCTGATGGTTCACAGTGTCGAAGGCAGCCGATAGGTCTAGAAGGATGAGAGCAGAGGAGAGAGAGTTAGCTTTAGCAGTGCGGAGCGCCTCCGTGATACAGAGAAGAGCAGTCTCAGTTGAATGACTAGTCTTGAAACCTGACTGATTTGGATCAAGAAGGTCATTCTGAGAGAGATAGCGGGAGAGCTGGCCAAGGACGGCACGTTCAAGAGTTTTGGAGAGAAAAGAAAGAAGGGATACTGGTCTGTAGTTGTTGACATCGGAGGGATCGAGTGTAGGTTTTTTCAGAAGGGGTGCAACTCTCGCTCTCTTGAAGACGGAAGGGACGTAGCCAAACGAGGATCGGATGTCGTCGACCTTCTTTTCAAAATGGTTGACGAAGTCATCTGCAGAGAGGGAGGAGGGGGGGGAGGGGGAGGAGGATTCAGGAGGGAGGAGAAGGTGGCAAAGAGCTTCCTAGGGTTAGAGGCAGATGCTTGGAATTTAGAGTGGAAGAAAGTGGCTTTAGCAGCAGAGACAGAGGAGGAAAATGTAGAGAGGAGGGAGTGAAAGGATGCCAGGTCCGCAGGGAGGTGAGTTTTCCTCCATTTCCGCTCGGCTGCCCGGAGCACTGTTCTGTGAGCTCGCAATGAGTCGTCGAGCCACGGAGCGGGAGGGGAGGACCGAGCCGGCCTGGAGGATAGGGGACATAGAGAGTCAAAGGATGCAGAAAGGGAAGAGAGGAGGGTTGAGGAGGCAGAATCAGGAGATAGGTTGGAGAAGGTATGAGCAGAGGGAAGAGATGATAGGATGGAAGAGGAGAGAGTAGCGGGGGAGAGAGAGCGAAGGTTGGGACGGCGCGATACCATCCGAGTAGGGGCAGTGTGGGAAGTGTTGGATGAGAGCGAGAGGGAAAAGGATACAAGGTAGTGGTCGGAGACTTGGAGGGGAGTTGCAATGAGGTTAGTGGAAGAACAGCATCTAGTAAGCATCTGCCACAATAATCATATTACTTGTTTTTTTAAACAAGCACCTTAACTGCACAAGTACCAAAAACACTGTTGTTTTGACAAGT
>NW_027006661.1:0-2818 GCF_036934945.1 Oncorhynchus masou masou
TTTAAGTTCCTCGGCATACACATCACAGACAAACTGAATTGGTCCACTCACACAGACAGCATCGTGAAGAAGGCGCAGCAGTGCCTCTTCTACCTCAGGAGTGCTGAAGAAATTCGGCTTGTCACCAAAAGCACTCACAAACTTCTACAGATGCACAATCGAGAGCATCCTGGCGGGCTGTATCACCGCCTGGTACGGCAACTGCTCTGCCCACAACCGTAGGCTCTCCAGAGGGTAGTGAGGTCTGCACAACGCATCACCGGGGCAAACTACCTGCCCTCCAGGACACCTAAACCACCCGATGTCACAGGAAGGCCATAAAGATCATCAAGGACAACACCCACCCGAGCCACTGCCTGTTCACCCCACTTTCATCCAGAAGGCGAGGTCAGTACAGGTGCATCAAAGCTGGGACCGAGAGACTAAAAAACAGCTTCTATCTCAAGGCCATCAGACTGTTAAACAAAGCAACCACTAACATTGAGTGGCTGCTGCCAACACACTGACTCAACTCCAGACACTTTAATAATGGGAACTGATGGGAAATGATGTAAAATATATCACTAGCCACTTTATTAAACAATGCTACCTAATATAATGTTTACATACCCTACATTATTCATCTCATATGTACACGTATATACTGTACTCTATCATCTACTGCATCCTTAAGTAATACATGTATCACTAGCCACTTTAACTATGCCACTTTGTTTACATACACATCTCATATGTATATACTGTACTCGATACCATCTACTGTATCTTGCCTATGCTGCTCTGCACCATCACTCATTCATATCTTTATGTACATATTCTTTATCCCCTTACACTGTGTATAAGAAATTAGTTTTGGAATTGTTAGTTAGATTACTTGTTGGTTATTCCTGCATTGTCAGAACTAGAAGCACAAGCATTTCGCTACACACGCATTAACATCTGCTAACCATGTGTATGTGACAAATAAAATGTGATTTGATTTGATTTGCTTCGGTTACTACATAGAAGCCTCTCCAAGCCAATGAAATAACAGAGGCAAACAGCCCCACCAATCAGAGACACACTTGAGGGGGCTTTGGGTTCTATATGAGCTTCTCCTTCAAACCATAAGCAAAATAATGAGGGGCGGCGCCTGAGGAGGCTTCAGTGAATGAAGTAATATGGTCCAGGGCGTATCTCAATAGAATAGTCTGAAGTGGCTTCCTCGCCTTGTTCCCTCTCCTTAGTCTGAACTGATCTAAAAGGTGAAGACATCTGAAAACATTATGGTTTAAGCCCACACAACGGACCTTCTCCTTACAAGGTCAATGCATACAAAAGGAGAGAGAGCAACTTCGGACTATTGGCAAACACAGCATTTCCTGCAAAGCTGACTGCCTCCACACGCAGTCTAGTCCTCTTTGACCCCCATGACTTATGACCCCTGTTCATTATCTGAAGCATCTTCTGCCACAGTGGCTCAGGAGCAATTAGTGGAGCTGCAGTGATTATACAAAACACTATAACTGACTTGGATTGGATCTGTACAGCCCTGAGAGAGAGAGAGAAAATGTTATGCCAAGGATTGGATTGAGAGAGCGAGCGAGACAGAGAGAGACAGAGAGAGAGAAATGTCATGCTAAGGATTGGATTGAGAGAAAGAGGCCCCAGACTCCACTGATAAGCAGACACGCTAGCTAATGTGAAAACAGCAGGTCTGTGCCTGTGTGTGTGTCTCTTTACAGTCCCTGCTGTTCAATAAGGTGTATTTTTATCTGGTTTTTAAATCTGATTCTACTGCTTGCATCAGTTACCTGATGTGGAATAGAGTTCCATGTAGTCATGGCTCTGTGTAGTACTGAGCGCCTCCCATAGTCTATTCTTGACTTGGGGATTGTGTAGAAACCGCTGGTGGCATGTCTTATGAGGTAAGCCTGGATGTCCGCACTGTGTGCTAGTAGTTTAAACAGACGCCCGTTTGCATTCAGCATGTCAACACTTCTTACAAAAACAAGTAGTGATGAAGTCAATCTCTCCTCCACTTCGAGCCATGAGAGACTTACATGCATGTTATTAATGTTAGCTCTCCGTATACATTTAAGAGCCAATGTTCCTTAGTCCCTCTTTGTGGCACCTGACTACATGACTGGACAGTAGTCCAGGTGTGACAAAACTAGGGCCTGTAGGACCTGCCTTGTTGACAATGTTGTTAAGAAGGCAGAGCAGTGCTTTATTATGGACAGACTTCTCTCCATCTTAGCTACTCTTGCATTAACATGTTTTGACCATTACAGTTTACAATCCAGTGTTACTCCAAGCAGTTGTAACCTCAACTTGCTCAATTTCCACATTATTCATTACAAGATTGAGGTTAGTTGAGGTTTAGGGTTTAATTAATTATTTGACCCAAACACAATGCTTTTAGATTTTGAAATATTTAGGACTAACTTATTTCTTGCCAACCATTCTGAAACTGACTGCAGATCTTTGTTAAGTGTTGAAGTAATTTCACTTGATCTAGTAGCTGACGTGTGAAGTGTTGAGTCATCCACATACACAGACACACTGCCATGTCATTAGTAAAGATTAAAAAATGTAAGGGACCTACACAGCTGCCCTGGGGAATTCCTGATTCTACCTAGACTATGCTGGAGAGGCTTCCATTAAAGAACACCCTCTGTGTTCTGTTAGACAGGTAACTCTTTATCAACCATATACTGTAGCAGACTGATCGATAATGTCAAAGGCCACACTGAATACTAACAAACATTATCATCAATTTCTCTCCGCTAATCATCAGTCATTTGTGTAAGTGCCGTGCATGTTGAATGTCCTTCCC
>NW_027006662.1:0-2818 GCF_036934945.1 Oncorhynchus masou masou
TATAAGTAGACAAACTCATAATTAAATATAATGCATATAAAGCACCACAGGTGGTTGAAAACGCAATCATTGCGGGACGAAGGAGTGCTGAATTTCCGGTCAAGGGTGGTCCATTTAAAAATCATTCCTTCCTCTCTCGCCCCTTGCCCTGCAAATGCATACTCGTCAGATGTCATCAGAAGTGTCCACTTAATTTTAGGGCTGAGTGGATAGGGTGTGTCTTTTAAGTGTTTGGACTGCAGGCAGTGAGTGCCTCTGTTGAGGGCAGAGAGCCAGCAGGCAGATGCATTATTTCCTCATCGTTTGTCATCGTTTACGGTGTACATTTTCTCCCCGTTTCTCCTTAAAGTTTGCCTTTTGCTAATGACACGTTCTAAATAACTGGGAACTTGGACTTCCGACTTCAGTTCGTTCAAAACAACTGGGAACTCGGAAAAGAACCAGTTCCGACTGTGAGAAATGTATTTGAATGTTATTGACTGAAATAGAGACTTGTTATTGTAATGTTCTTAATGCAACATGAGGAACCTTGTCAGGAGATGTAGACTTCTTTGTGTAATGGCAAACAATACTGTATGAGGTGTTAATGAGCTATATACACTTCCTTTTGAACATGCTTCACTGAACAGAAATGTAAACACAAGATGTAATAATTTCACAGAGTTTACTGAGTTACAGTTCATGTAAGGAAATCAGATCCTCATCTATGGATTTCGCATGACTGGGAATACAGATACGCATCTGTTGGTCACAGATACCTTAAAGGTCATGCACAGTAAAAATGTGATATTTGAAGAAAACCAGATCAAAGCATAAAAAAGGACTGTTGCTTCTACATAAAGTTTGATCATAAAGTCACTGGTCCCCCACCATGTCAAACACTTGGAGTACTTATTAAGTGGACAAGGTGACGTCACCTTCACTCACATTTTAAAACACCAATGGTAACATGATATTCTCTTACCAAATTTAAATAAATGCCAACTTCGTACAAGGCATGTTTGCAGAGGGAGGTACAGTGCCTTGCGAAAGTATTTGGCCCCCTTGAACTTTGCGACTTTTTGCCACATTTTAGGCTTCAAACATAAAGATATAAAACTGTATTTCTTTGTGAAGAATCAACAACAAGTGGGACACAATCATGAAGTGGAACGACATTTATTGGATATTTCAAACTTTTTTAACAAATCAAAAACTGAAAAATTGGGCGTGCAAAATTATTCAGCCCCTTTACTTTCAGTGCAGCAAACTCTCTCCAGAAGTTTAGTGAGGATCTCTGAATGATCCAATGTTGACCTAACTGACTAATGATGATAAATACAATCCAACTGTGTGTAATCAAGTCAGAGGTCCGTTAAAAGCGCAGAGAGCATCATGAAGAACAAGGAACACACCAGGCAGGTCCGAGATACTCTTGTGAAGAAGTTTAAAGCAGGATTTGGATACAAAAAGATTTCCCAAGCTTTAAACATCCCAAGGAGCACTGTGCAAGCGATAATATTGAAATGGAAGGAGTATCAGACCACTGCAAATCTACCAAGACCTGGCCGTCCCTCTAAACTTTCAGCTCATACAAGGAGAAGACTGATCAGAGATGCAGCCAAGAAGCCCATGATCACTCTGGATGAACTGCAGAGATCTACAGCTGAGGTGGGAGACTCTGTCCATAGGACAACAATCAGTCGTATATTGCACAAATCTGGCCTTTATGGAAGAGTGGCAAGAAGAATGCCATTTCTTAAAGATATCCATAAAAAGTGTTGTTTAAAGTTTGCCACAAGCCACCTGGGAGACACACCAAACATGTGGAAGAAGGTGCTCTGGTCAGATGAAATCAAAATTGAACTTTTTGGCAACAATGCAAAACGTTATGTTTGGCGTAAAAGCAACACAGCTCATCACCCTGAACACACCATACCCACTGTCAAACATGGTGGTGGCAGCATCATGGTTTGGGCCTGCTTTTCTTCAGCAGGGACAGGGAAGATGGTTAAAATTGATGGGAAGATGGATGGAGCCAAATACAGGACCATTCTGGAAGAAAACCTGATGGAGTCTGCAAAAGACCTGAGACTGGGACGGAGATTTGTCTTCCAACAAGACAATGATCCAAAACATAAAGCAAAATCTACAATGGAATGGTTAAAAAATAAATATATCCAGGTGTTAGAATGGCCAAGTCAAAGTCCAGACCTGAATCAATCGAGAATCTGTGGAAAGAACTGAAAACTGCTGTTCACAAATGCTCTCCATCCAACCTCACTGAGCTCGAGCTGTTTTGCAAGGAGGAATGGGAAAAAAATTCAGTCTCTGGATGTGCAAAACTGATAGAGACATACCCCAAGCGACTTACAGCTGTAATCGCAGCAAAGGTGGCGCTACAAAGTATTAGCAACATTTACATTACATTTAAGTCATTTAGCAGACGCTCTTATCCAGAGTGACTTACAAATTGGTGAATTCACCTTCTGACATCCAGTGGAACAGCCACTTTACAATAGTGCATCTAAATCAATTCAGGAGGGGGGGGGTGAGAAGGATTACATTATCCTATCCTAGGTATTCCCTTGAAGAGGTGGGGTTTCAGGTGTCTCCGGAAGGTGGTGATTGACTCCATGCTGTCCTGGCGTCGTGAGGAGTTTGTTCCACCATTGGGGGGCCAGAGCAGCGAACAGTTTTGACTGGGCTGAGCGGGAACTGTACTTCCTCAGTGGTAGGGAGGCGAGCAGGCCAGAGGTGGATGAACGCAGTGCCCTTGTTTGGGTGTAGGGCCTGATCAGAGCCTGGAGGTACTGCGGTGCCGTTCCCCTCACAGCTC
>NW_027006663.1:0-2818 GCF_036934945.1 Oncorhynchus masou masou
TCGGCAGCCATGTGTAGGCAGCGGTGTGTAGGCGGCCATGTGTAGGCAGCGGTGTGTAGGCGGCCATGTGTAGGCAGCGGTGTGTAGGCGGCCATGTGTCGGCAGCCATGTGTAGGCAGCGGTGTGTAGGCGGCCATGTGTAGGCAGCGGTGTGTAGGCGGCCATGTGTAGGCGGCCATGTGTCGGCAGCCATGTGTAGGCAGCGGTGTGTAGGCGGCCATGTGTAGGCAGCGGTGTGTAGGCGGCCATGTGTCGGCAGCCATGTGTCGGCAGCCATGTGTAGGCAGCGGTGTGTAGGCAGCGGTGTGTAGGCAGCCATGTGTAGGCAGCGGTGTGTAGGCGGCCATGTGTAGGCAGCGGTGTGTAGGCGGCCATGTGCAGGCGTGCCGATGTGTCGGCAGCCATGTGTAGGCAGCGGTGTGTGGCGGCCATGTGTAGGCAGCGGTGTGTGGCGGCCATGTGTAGGCGGCCATGTGTAGGCAGCGGTGTGTAGGCGGCCATGTGTAGGCAGGCCATGTGTAGGCAGCGTGCGGTGTGTAGGCGGCCATGTGTAGGCAGCGGTGTGTAGGCAGCCATGTGTAGTGCGGCCATGTGTGGCGGCATGTGTGGCGGCCATGTGTAGGCAGCGGTGTGTAGGCGGCCATGTGTAGGCAGCGGTGTGTAGGCGGCCATGTGTCGGCAGCCATGTGTAGGCAGCGGTGTGTAGGCGGCCATGTGTAGGCAGCGGTGTGTAGGCGGCCATGTGTAGGCGGCCATGTGTCGGCAGCCATGTGTAGGCGGCCATGTGTCGGCAGCCATGTGTAGGCGGCCATGTGTCGGCAGCCATGTGTAGGCAGCGGTGTGTAGGCGGCCATGTGTAGGCAGCCATGTGTAGGCAGCGGTGTGTAGGCGGCCATGTGTAGGCAGCGGTGTGTAGGCGGCCATGTGTAGGCGGCCATGTGTCGGCAGCCATGTGTAGGCAGCGGTGTGTAGGCGGCCATGTGTAGGCGGCCATGTGTAGGCAGCGGTGTGTAGGCGGCCATGTGTAGGCAGCGGTGTGTAGGCGGCCATGTGTAGGCAGCGGTGTGTAGGCGGCCATGTGTAGGCGGCCATGTGTAGGCAGCCATGTGTAGGCAGCGGTGTGTAGGCGGCCATGTGTCGGCAGCCATGTGTAGGCAGCGGTGTGTAGGCGGCCATGTGTAGGCAGCCATGTGTAGGCAGCGGTGTGTAGGCGGCCATGTGTAGGCAGCGGTGTGTAGGCGGCCATGTGTAGGCGGCCATGTGTCGGCAGCCATGTGTAGGCAGCCATGTGTAGGCAGCGGTGTGTAGGCGGCCATGTGTAGGCAGCGGTGTGTAGGCGGCCATGTGTAGGCAGCCATGTGTAGGCAGCCATGTGTCGGCAGCCATGTGTAGGCAGCGGTGTGTAGGCGGCCCTGTGTAGGCGGCCATGTGTAGGCGGCCAAGTGTAGGCGGCCGTGTGTAGGCGGCCGTGTGTAGACTTCGGCAAAAAATTGAAGCCAGAGACGGAAGAGGTTGAGCGACACCCCATTCGCTGCTTTTTTTCTAGTTTAATCTAAGTCATTGAACTAACTGGAACAGACCCAGCTGCTATTACATTGGTGTCCAATTTTTTCTTCCTTCCTCTTCTGCTTCTGTCATTTGTTTCCAGCCTGATTGAACTGTCTTCCTTTATCCACCATCTTTGCTGTAACCAAAGATGATCTATTATGTTGCTCAGCTCAGTAACGACTCGTGAACTTTGCAGGTGTTGCTGATTAATACCATTCAAATCAAACCCTGAAATGAAACAAGGGGGAGATAATATACACATCATTTCATACGAAAAGACATGAAAAGACACGAATTCGCACAAAGCGAGCAGTTCGGTTTTGTCAAGCCCAAATATATCATACTTGACAAAAATGTTGACTCGTTATAAACTGGGTGGGTCGAGCCCTGAATGCTAATTGGCTGTCAGCTGTGGTATATTAGACTGTATAGCATGGGTATGACAAAACATTCATTTTTACTGCTCTAATTAATTACATTGGTAACCAGTTTATAATAGCAATAGGGTACCTCGGGGTTTGTGGTATATGGCCAATATACCATGGCTAAAGGCTGTGACCAGGGACTCCGCATTGCGTCTTGCTTATTAAGAACAGCCCTTAGCTGTGGTATTGGCCATATACCACACCTCCTCTGGCCGACTTACACCTTTGTGCTGAATCATGGGTAGGCTAGGGCCATTGTTTTTCAGCTCAAAAAGTGGATTTCTATTGGTGTAGGCATTTAAATGTTATGCTGCACAAATATTTGTTTGTGGTGTTTGATATATTGCTGGGTCATTGTCTTGCTGGAAGAGATCGACTTGCAGCCAAGTTTCAGCTTCTGACAGAGGCAATCAGGTTTTGGGCTAAAACATTGTGGTACTGAGTGAAGTTCATTATGCCTTTGACCTGCATAATAAGGGCCCCAGGACCAGTGGAAGCGAAATAGCCCAATAGCCCAATAATAGCCCAATAGCCCAATAGCCCAATAGCCCAATAATAACCCAATAGCCCAATGATAGCCCAATAGCCCAATAGCCCAATAGCCCAATCAAAGATCCACCACCATATTTTACAGTAGGTATGGGGTTCTTTATTTTATTGTTTTTTATTTATTTTAACTTTTGTTTATTCAGGGGAGCCCAATTGAGACCAGGGTCTCATTCTCAATGTTGACCTGAGAACAAAACAATTCACAAATCAACATGATAATTCAATAAAACAGCAAGAAATGTACATGCAAAATACAACAGACTAATGAACATTTCAACATCACAAAAGAATATTTC
>NW_027006664.1:0-2817 GCF_036934945.1 Oncorhynchus masou masou
CCAGGGTTGTTCCGGGTTTTGGTCACTAGATGCCCCCATTGTGCTTTTTGACCTTATGTTTTTTCCCCTTGTTCCCCATTATTATTTGCACCTGTGCCTCGTTTCCCTGATTGTATTTAAACCCTTACTTTCCCTCAGTTCTGTGCTCTGTGTTTGTATGTTAGCACCCAGCCCTAGTGTTCTGTGTTTTCCTGTCGATTCCGGTGGATGCTCTTGTGGAATTCTGTTTTTTTGTTTTTGAGTGTCTCTTGAGGCTTTTTTGTGCTATTCCTACCACCTTTTGGATTTGCCATTTTTGTATTTAAGGACTTCTCCTTTTTACTTTATTAAATACACCGTCTTAAGTACTGCTGTGTCTGCCTCATCTCTGGGTTCTGCTGACTATTCGTGGCTCAGTTGGTTAAGTGACTGTTTCTCACTCCGGAGACCCAGGTTCGTAACCGGGTCCTGACAGAAACACAGAGCCAAAATGAACCCAGAGGCAGCCAGTTCCCAGGACCTTTTTGCCATGCTGTCCCACCACCAGGAGACTGTCCAACGCCACCCAAGAAGCACCGCCCTGGTTCAGCAAGAGGCCTTAATGGCTAGACATTCTCATCTTCTGTCGGAGATGCTGACTTCCATTAAGCAAATATCTGATCGTCTTACCCCGGCAACAGTTCCCGTCCCAGTACCTCAGATTCACGTACCCATGGCAGTTAACCCCCTGGCTGAACCTCGTCTTCCACCTCCCCAACGGTTCTCAGGTGATCCAAGTGCTTGTAAAGGGTTTCTCACCCAATGTTCTCTCTCTTTGAGCTACAACCCTCGTCGTTTCCCACCGACCGGTCTAAGATCGCTTATATCATCACCCTGCTGTCGGAAAAAGCCCTGGCCTGGGCTACTTGCTGTGTGGGATGCCATAGTTCCTGCTGTGCCAGCTACTCTGCCTTTACTGAGGAATTCAAGCGAGTGTTTCAAGGCCCAAGCAGTGGTTCTGACTCAGCCAAACAGCTCCTGACTCTCCACCAAGGTTGGGCAGCGTGACGGACTATGCCATCAGTTCCGCACGGTGGCAGCAGCAAGTGGCTGGAACAACAAGGCGCTCACGGTGTGCTTTCTGAAAGGCCTTTCCGACACTATCCAAGATGAACTGGCCACTCGGGAACCACCGGACAATCTCGAGTCCCTGATCAAGTTGGCCTCACGCATTGACCAGCGTCTGAGAGAGAGAGAACTCAACCGTAGACCTCTAGCCCCTATCAGTCCCAGCTCCGAGTCCCCACCTTTATCCTCGCTGGCTCCGCGGAACCCATGCAGATTGGGCCCCGCATCTCCCAGGCTGAGAGAGACCGCCGGATGAGGAGCGGCCGCTGTCTATATTGCGGCAAACCGGGCCATTTCCGTTCCACGTGTCCCGGGCTCAGGAAACGCTCTGTCCCGTACAGACCGGGAACTGTAGCAGGGAAACATAACCTCCTCCCATCCGTCCAACTCCCGTCTGCTCATTCCAGTCACCCTCTCCTGGGACAACCACAAGCTTCACCTTCAAGCCTTGGTAGACTCTGGAGCCGCAGTAACTTCATGGATGGTGTCTGGGCGAAGGAGAACGCGTTCCCTCTGAACCTCTAAGTGAACCCATGGGGGTCACTACATTGGATGGAAGCCCTTTGGGATCTGGACTTGTCACTCATGTCACTACCTCCTTGCGACTTTCAGTTTCACAACACCAGGAATTGATGAACTTTCATTTGATCTCCTGTTCCGAGTTCCCTCTCGTCCTTGGATACCCCTGGCTTCACAGCCATAACCCTCACATCGACTGGTCTGTGGGCACTATCAAGCAGTGGGGTCCTACGTGCCAAGCTACTTGTATTTTCCAGAATTCCCGAGTTCTACTCCGAGTCTTTAGAATCCATCGACCTGACCCGAGTTCCAGAGTGTTACCATGACCTCAAACTGGTGTTTAGCAAACAGAGGGCCACCATGCTACCACCCCATAGACCTTACGATTGCCCCATCGACCTGTTTCCGGGCACTTGCCCCCAGGGAGTCGGATCTTTTCCCTATCTCCACCCGAACGAGCTGCTATGGATACCTACATCAGGCCCGGCTCTGGAAGCAGGCCTCATGCGTCCATCCACCTCCCCGGCGGGGTGAGGGGTTTCTTTGTGGCCAAGAAAGACGGTGGATTCGTCCTTGCATCGACTACCGGGGACTCAATGCCATAACCGTCCGTAACCGTTACCCGCTACCCCTTATGGCCACAGCCTTCGAGCTGCTCCAGGAAGCAGTTGTTTTCACTAAGCTTGACCTGCGGAACGCATACCATCTTGTGCGGATCAGACCTGGTGACGAGTGGAAGACCGCTTTCAACACGCCTACTGGTCACTATGAATACTTAGATGCCCTTCGGCCTGACCAGCGCCCCAGCGGTGTTCAGCGCTCATAAACGATGTGCTTAGGGATATGCTTAACATATTTGTGTTCGTTTACTTGGATGACATCCTCATCTTTTCGAGCTCCCTTCAAGAACACACTAAGCATGTCAGACAAGTACTCAAACGCCTCCTGGACAGCCATCTGTACGTTAAGCCGGAAAAATGTGAATTCCATTCATCCCGAGTACAATTCCTGGGATTTGTAGTGGAACCCGGTCGAGTCCAAATGGACCCCAGGAAGGTAGGGGTAACGGATTGGCCCACCCCCAAATCCGTTAAGGAAGTTCAGCGTTTCCTGGGCTTCACAAACTTTTACCGCAAGTTCATCAAGAACTTCAGCTTGGTGGCAGCCCCTCTCTCAGCTTTAACCAAGGGTGGCAATGCAAGGTTTTTGTGG
>NW_027006665.1:0-2816 GCF_036934945.1 Oncorhynchus masou masou
ATACGATGTGAGCAAATGGAGGTGAGATAAGGGAGGTAAAGGCAAAAAAAGGCCATGGTGGCAAAGTAAAGACAATATAGCAAGTAAAACACTGGAATGGTAGATTTGCAATGGAAGAAAGTGCAAAGTAGAAATAAAAATAATGGGGTGCAAAGGAGCAAAATAAATAAATTAAATACAGTAGGGAAAGAGGTAGTTGTTTGGGCTAAAATATAGGTGGGCTATGTACAGGTGTAGTAATCTGTGAGCTGCTCTGACAGTTGGTGCTTAAAGCTAGTGAGGGAGATAAGTGTTTCCAGTTTCAGTGCTTTTTGTAGTTCGTTCCAGATTTAACGACACCAGGGGAATCCCTAGCCTTAACGCAAGCCCGCGATTCCTAAAAATTCCCAGCTGCGCCTGAATCGACTAGCGCCTTATGCTGTAGAGAGGGGGAAAACCCAGGAAAGAAATCAATACAAACACATTACCGACGGGAAGCTCTGAATGAGTTTGGTGCTTACTCACCTGGGGTGATCGAGCAGTGTTCCACCTGTCCTCCCGACTCCTAGACGAGTTCCTCCAGCACCGGTCGGACGTGTGCCCTCGTCGACCACAACTGGTGCAGGAGGACACTCCTCCTCCGGTCCCTCTCGAAGCTGTACCTCCTAATTCCATAGGTATAGGAACAGGGAGGCTGGGGATTGGAAACGACAGGACCTGATCCGAACGCCCGCGAGCAGCCAGCATGTTGTTGAGACGGATAGCCAGATCGATAAGTCCATACAGTGTGAATGTGGTGTCCCGACATGCCAGCTCCCTGCGGACGTCCTCCCTGAGACTACATATAAAATGATCAATCAAGGCCCTGTCATTCCATCCTGCTCCTGCTGCCAAAGTCCTAAACTCTAGGGCAAAATCCTGTACGCTCCTCGTCTCCTGACGCAGGTGGAATAGCCGTTCACCCGCCGCCCGACCCTCGGGTGGATGGTCAAAAACAGCTCGGAATCGGCGGGTGAACTCTGGGTAATTATCCTTAGCCGAGTCCGGACCATCCCACACTGCGTTGGCCCACTCGAGGGGTCGCCCAGTAAAGCAGGAGACGAGGGCGCACACGCTCTCCTCTCCAGAGGGAGCAGGACGCACGGTAGCCAGGTATAGTTCCAGTTGAAGGAGGAAACCCTGGCACCCAGCCGCCGATCCGTCATACTCCCGTGGGAGTGTCAGCCGAAGAGCCCCGGAGCCAGATGTGATCGCAGAAACATGAGGTGTTGGAGAAGGGGTTGCTAGAGATGAGGTGGGGAGGCCACTCCTCTCCCATCGATCCATTCTCTACATCATTTGGTCCATAGCAGAACCAATCCGGTGAAGCACGCTGGTATGATGGAGGACCCTCTTCCATCGATGGGAGAGGAGACGCTGCTGCTCCTGCTGATTCCATGGTGGTGCGGGATTCTGTCACGTCTAATTAAGGTGGGTGGAATCAGGCACAGAGAGCAGATAGCGATATGAAAGTTTTATTCTCCGGTGAACAAGAAACATGGTCAACCCAATACACACAGGGTGAATAATCCAACACAGGATAAAAGACGAACCGGAGAATAAGAACACAAGATACACCGACAGACATAGATGACAAATAAACAATCCTGCACAAAACAAGGGCGGGACAACCTACATTATATACAGACACTAATTAACTACATTTACATTTAACATTTGAGTCATTTAGCAGACGCTCTTATCCAGAGCGACTTACAAATTGGTGAATTCACCTTCTGACATCAGTGGAACAGCCACTTTACAATAGTGCATCTAAATCATTTAAGGGGGGGTGAGAAGGATTGCTTTATCCTATCCTAGGTATTCCTTGAAGAGGTGGGGTTTCAGGTGTCTCCGGAAAGGTGGTGATTGACTCCGCTGTCCTGGCGTCGTGAGGGAGTTTGTTCCACCATTGGGGGGCCAGAGCAGCGAACAGTTTTGACTGGGCTGAGCGGGAACTGTACTTCCTCAGTGGTAGGGAGGCGAGCAGGCCAGAGGTGGATGAACGCAGTGCCCTTGTTTGGGTGTAGGGCCTGATCAGAGCCTGGAGGTACTGCGGTGCCGTTCCCCTCACAGCTCCGTAGGGCAAGCACCATGGTCTTGTAGCGGATGCGAGCTTCAACTGGAAGCCAGTGGAGAGAGCGGAGGAGCGGGGTGACGTGAGAGAACTTGGGAAGGTTGAACACCAGACGGGCTGCGGCGTTCTGGATGAGTTGTAGGGGTTTAATGGCACAGGCAGGGAGCCCAGCCAACAGCGAGTTGCAGTAATCCAGACGGGAGATGACAAGTGCCTGGATTAGGACCTGCGCCGCTTCCTGTGTGAGGGAGGGGCGTACTCTGCGGATGTTGTAGAGCATGAACCTACAGGAACGGGCCACCGCCTTGATGTTAGTTGAGAACGACAGGGTGTTGTCCAGGATCATGCCAAGGTTCTTAGCGCTATGTGAGGAGGAAACAATGGAGTTGTCAACCGTGATGGCGAGATCACGGAACGGGCAGTCCTTCCCCGGGAGGAAGAGCAGGCTCCAGCCTTGCCGAGGTTCAGCTTGAGGTGGTGATCCGTCATCCACACTGATATGTCTGCCAGACATGCAGAGATGCGACCTCGCCACCTGGTCATCAGAAGGGGAAAGGAGAAGATTAATTGTGTGTCGCCTGCATAGCAATGATAGGAGAGACCATGTGAGGTTATGACAGAGCCAAGTGACTTGGTGTATAGCGAGAACAGGGAGAGGGCCTAGAACAGAGCCCCCGGGGGACACCAGTGGTGAGAGCGTGGCGAGGAGACAGATTCTCGC
>NW_027006666.1:0-2815 GCF_036934945.1 Oncorhynchus masou masou
GACAGGTAGAGTCATGGGGAGACAGGTAGAGTCATGTGGGGGAGACAGGTAGAGTCAGTGAGGAGACTGGTAGAGTCATGAGGGAGACAGGTAGAGTTGTGAGGAGACAGGTAGAGTTGTGAGGAGACAGGTAGAGTCATGGGGAGACAGGTAGAGTCATGGGGAGACAGGTAGAGTCATGGGGGAGGGGGAGACAAGTAGAGTCATGAGGAGACTAGTAGAGTTATGAGGAGACAGGTAGAGTCATGAGGAGACTAGCAGAGTTAGGAGGAGACAGGTAGAGCTGTGAGGAGACAGGTAGGAGTTATGAGGAGACAGGTAGAGTTGTGAGGAGACAGGTAGAGTCAGAGGAGACAGGTAGAGTCATGAGGAGACAAGTAGAGTCACAAGGAGACAAGTAGAGTCATGAGGAGACAGGTAGAGTCATAAGGAGAGGAGACAAGGAGACAGGTATTCATGAGGAGACAGGTAGAGTCATAAGGAGACAAGTATTCATGAGGAGACAAGTAGAGACAGGTAGAGCCATAAGGAGACAGGAGACAAGGAGAGGTGGTATCTAAGTGAGGGAGACAGGTAGAGTCATGAGGAGACAGGTAGAGTTATAAGGAGACAGGTATTCATGAGGAGACAGGTAGAGTCATAAGGAGACAAGTATTCATGAGGACACAGGTAGAGTCATGAGGAGACAGGTAGAGTCATAAGGAGACAGGTAGAGTCATAAGGAGACAGGTATTCATGAGGAGACAGGTAGAGTCATGAGGAGACAGGTAGAGTTATGAGGAGACAGGTAGAGTCATGAGAAGACAAGTAGAGTCATGAGGAGACAAGTAGAGTCATGAGGAGACAGGTAGAGTCATGAGGAGACAGGTAGAGTCATGAGGAGACAGGTGGAGTCATGAGGAGACAGGTAGAGTCATGAGGAGACAGGTAGAGTCATGAGGAAACAGGTAGAGTCATGGGGAGACAGGTAGAGTCATGAGGAGACAAGTAGAGTCATGAGGAGACAGGTAGAGTCATTGTAAGTCGCTCTGGATAAGAGTGTCTGCTAAATGACTTAAATGTAAATGTAAATGAGGAGACAGGTAGAGTCATGAGGAGACAGGTAGAGTCATGAGGAGACAGGTAGAGTCATGAGGAGACAGGTAGAGTCATGAGGAGACAGGTAGAGTCATGGGGAGACAGGTAGAGTCTGGGGGAGACAGGTAGAGTCATGAGGAGACAAGTAGAGTCATGAGGGAGACAGGTAGAGTCATGGGGAGACAGGTAGAGTCATGGGAGACAGGTAGAGTCATGAGGAGACTGGTAGAGTCATGAGGAGACAGGTAGAGTTGTGAGGAGACAGGTGGAGATTGTGAGGAGACAGGTAGAGTCATGGGGAGACAGGTAGAGTCATGGGGAGACAGGTAGAGTCATGGGGAGACAAGTAGAGTCATGAGGAGACTGGTAGAGTTATGAGGAGACAGGTAGAGTCATGAGGAGACTAGTAGAGTTATGAGGAGACAGGTAGAGTCATGAGGAGACAGGTAGAGTTATGAGGAGACAGGTAGAGTTGTGAGGAGACAGGTAGAGTTATGAGGAGACAGGTAGAGTCATGAGGAGACAGGTAGAGTCATGAGGAGACAGGTAGAGTCATGAGGAGACAGGTAGAGTCATGAGGAGACAGGTAGAGTCATGAGGAGACAAGTAGAGTCACAAGGAGACAAGTAGAGTCATGAGGAGACAGGTAGAGTCATAAGGAGACAGGTAGAGTCATAAGGAGACAGGTATTCATGAGGAGACAGGTAGAGTCATAAGGAGACAAGTATTCATGAGGACACAGGTAGAGTCATGAGGAGACAGGTAGAGTCATAAGGAGACAGGTAGAGTCATAAGGAGACAGGTATTCATGAGGAGACAGACAGGTAAGGTAGAGTTATGAGGAGACAGGTAGAGTCATGAGAAGGAGAGTCATGAGGGGAGACAAGTAGAGTCATGAGACAAGACATGAGGAGACAGGTAGAGTCATGAGGAGAGACAAGTAGAGTCATGAGGAGACAGGCAGAGTCATGAGGAGACAGGTAGAGTCATGAGGAGACAGGTAGAGTCATGAGGAGACAGGTGGAGTCACGCAGGGAGACAGGTAGAGTCATAAGGAGACAGGTAGAGTCATGAGGAGACAGGTAGAGTCATGGAGGAAACAGGTAGAGTCATAGAGTCATGAGGAAACAGGTAGAGTCATGAGGGAGAGTCATGAGGAGACAATAGAGTGAGGAGACAGGTAGAGTCATTGTAAGTCGCTCTGGATAAGAGCGTCTGCTAAATGACTTAAATGTAAATGTAAATGAGGAGACAGGTAGAGTCATGAGGAGACAGGTAGAGTCATGAGGAGACAGGTAGAGTCATGAGGAGACAGGTAGAGTCATGAGGAGACAGGTAGAGTCATGGGGAGACAGGTAGAGTCATGAGGAGACAAGTAGAGTCATGAGGAGACAGGTAGAGTCATGGGGAGACAGGTAGAGTCATGGGGAGACAGGTAGAGTCATGAGGAGACTGGTAGAGTCATGAGGAGACAGGTAGAGTTGTGAGGAGACAGGTAGAGTTGTGAGGAGACAGGTAGAGTCATGGGGAGACAGGTAGAGTCATGGGGAGACAGGTAGAGTCATGGGGAGACAAGTAGAGTCATGAGGAGACTGGTAGAGTTATGAGGAGACAGGTAGAGTCATGAGGAGACTAGTAGAGTTATGAGGAGACAGGTAGAGTCATGAGGAGACAGGTAGAGTTATGAGGAGACAGGTAGAGTTGTGAGGAGACAGGTAGAGTTATGGAGGAGACAGGT
>NW_027006667.1:0-2814 GCF_036934945.1 Oncorhynchus masou masou
ATTTCTGCATTTCAATGTTGCAACTTGCTGAAAACTGTGCACAATGTTCTATTTCATCTCAATAGACAACCACAACAAAAATTGGACATACAGAAGTGCAAAAAACTTGATTTAGTTGTTAATGGAAAAGTGCTTATTTCTGCATTTCAATGTTGCAACTTGCTGAAAACTGTCCACTGTGTTCATTTCAACTCAAGAATGAAACACAGACCTTGGACATACAGAGTGCATCAAAACGCGTGATTTAGAGCTTTTATGGAAAAGTGCTTATTTCTGCATTCCAATGTTGCAACTTGCTGGAACTGTCCACTGTGTGTCTAGCTTTCAACTCAAAGAATAGACAGCACAGCAAAAACTGGACATCAGAGAGTGCATCAAAACATGATTATAGCTTGTTTATGGAAAAGTGCTTAATGTTCATTGTCTCAAATAGACTTCACAACAAAAATTGGACCTTCGAGTGCATCAAAACATGATTTAGAGCTTGTTTGTGGAAAGTGCTGCTTATTTGCATTTCTGCATTTATTTATTTTATTTTTTATTTCACCTTTATTTAACCAGGTAGGCTAGTTGAGAACAGTTCTCATTTACAACCGACCTGGCAAGATAAAAACGCCAGCAGTGTGAACAGGACAACACAGAGTTACGCCAAATTAAACAATTAACAATTAATGCACACTGTGCACAATGTTCAGTAGACAAAAAAAAAAAAAGGAGAGTCTATATACAATGTGTGCAAAGTCATGAGGAGGTAGGCGAATAATTACAATGTGCAGATTAACACTGGAGTGATAAATGATCAGATGATCATGTACAGGTAGAGATATTGGTGTGCAAAAGAGCAGAAAAGTAAATAAATAAAAACTGTGGGGATGAGGTAGGTGAAAATGGGTGGGCTATTTACTAATAGATTATGTACAGCTGCAGCGATCGGTTAGCTGCTCAGATAGCTGATGTTTGAAGTTGGTGAGGAGATAAAAGGTCTCCAACTTCAGCGATTTTTGCAATTCGTTCAGTCACGGACAGAGTACTGGAACGAAAGGCGGCCGAATGAGGTGTTGGCTTTAGGGATGATCAGTGAGATACACCTGCTGGAGCACGTGCTGCGGATCTGGTGTTACCATGTGACCAGTGAACTGAGATAAGGCGGAGCTTTACCTAGCATGGCCTTGTAGATGACCTGGAGCCAGTGGGTCTTGCGACGAATATGTAGCGAGGGCCAGCCGACTAGAGCATACAAGTCGCAGTGGTGGGTAGTATAAGGTGCTTTAGTGACAAAACGGATGGCACTGTGATAAACTGCATCCAGTTTGCTGAGAAGAGTGTTGGAAGCAATTTTGTAGATGACATCGCCGAAGTCGAGGATCGGTAGGATAGTCAGTTTTACTAGGGTAAGCTTGGCAGCGTGAGTGAAGGAGGCTTTGTTACGGAATAGAAAGCCGACTCTTGATTTGATTTTCGATTGGAGATGTTTGATATGGGTCTGGTCTGGTCAATGTTGCAACTTGCTGAAAACTGTCCACGGTGTTCATTTCAACTCGAAAAATAGACAGCACAGCAAAAACTGGACATCCAGAGTGCATCAAAACATGATTAAGAGCTTGTTTATGGAAAAGTGCTTAATGTTCATTTCATCTCAAATAGACAGCACAACAAAAATTGGACATACAGAGTGCATCAAAACATGATTTAGAGCTTGTTTATGGAAAAGTGCTTATTTCTGCATTTCAATGTTGCAACTTGCTGAAAACTGTCCACGGTGTTCATTTCAACTCGAAGAATAGACAGCACAGCAAAAATTGGACATACAGAGTGCATCAAACGATTTGAGCTTGTTTATGGAAAAGTGCTTATTTCTGCATTTCAATGTTGCAACTTGCTGAAAACTGTCCACGGTGTTCATTTCAACTCAAAGAATAGACAGCACAGCAAAACTGGACATCCAGAGTGCATCAAAACATGATTTATAGCTTGTTTATGGAAAAGTGCTTAATGTTCATTTCATCTCAAATAGACAGCACAACAAAAATTGGACATACAGAGTGCATCAAAACATGATTTAGAGCTTGTTTATGGAAAAGTGCTTATTTCTGCATTTCTGCATTGTTATTTTTTATTTTTTTTATTTCACCTTTATTTAACCAGGTAGGCTAGTTGAGAACAAGTTCTCATTTACAACTTCGACCTGGCCAAGATAAAGCATAGCAGTGTGAACAGACAACACAGAGTTACACATGGAGTAAACAATTAACAAGTCAATGCACACTGTGCACAATGTTCAGTAGACAAAAAAAAAAAAAGGAGAGTCTATATACAATGTGTGCAAAAGTCATGAGGAGGTAGGCGAATAATTACAATATTGCAGATTAACACTGGAGTGATAAATGATCAGATGATCATGTACAGGTAGAGATATTGGTGCAAAAAGAGCAGAAAGGAAGAATAAAACCAGGGATGAGGTAGGTGAAAATGGGTGGGCTATTTACCAATAGATTATGTACAGCTGCAGCGATCGGTTAGCTGCTCAGATAGCTGATGTTTGAAGTTGGTGAGGAGATAAAGGCCTCAACTTCAGTTGACGTGCTGTCAGTTGCAATTCGTTCCAGTCACAGGCAGCAGAGTACTGGAAACGAAAGGCGGCCGAATGAGGTGTTGGCTTTAGGGATGATCAGTGAGATACACCTGCTGGAGCACGTGCTACGGATGGGTGTTGCCATCGTGACCAGTGAACTGAGATAAGGCGGAGCTTTACCTAGCATGGCCTTGTAGATGACCTGGAGCCAGTGGGTCTTGCGACGAATATGTAGCGAGGGC
>NW_027006668.1:0-2813 GCF_036934945.1 Oncorhynchus masou masou
GGTCTACATAACCACTATGTTAGTCTACAGTCGGTCTACACAGCATAACCACTATGTCTAGTCTACAGTAGGTCTACATAACCACTATGCCTAGTCTACAGTCTCTGCACAGTATGGTCTACATGGGTCTAACCACTATGTCTAGTCTACAGTAGGTCTACATAACCACTATGTCTACTAGCATGTAGGTCTACATAACCACTATGTCTAGTCTACAGTGGGTCTACATAACCACTATGTCTAGTCTACAGTAGGTCTACATAACCACTATGTCTAGTCTACAGTAGGTCTACATAACCACTATGTCTAGTCTACAGTCGGTCTACATAACCACTATGTCTAGTCTACAGTAGGTCTACATAACCACAGCAGTCTAACTACATAACTATGT
The DNA here is from genome assembly GCF_036934945.1 of Oncorhynchus masou masou. Lineage (NCBI taxonomy): Eukaryota > Metazoa > Chordata > Actinopteri > Salmoniformes > Salmonidae > Oncorhynchus > Oncorhynchus masou. Next base: position 392 of record NW_027006668.1, read on the forward strand.
CTAGTCTACAGTAGGTCTACATAACCACTATGTCTAGTCTACAGTAGGTCTACATAACCATAGGTCTACCACTATATCTAGTCTACAGTAGGTCTACATACTTCACTATGTCTACATAATAACCACTATGTCTAGTCTACAGTAGGTCTACATAACCACTATGTCTAGTCTACAGTGGGTCTACATAACCACTATGTCTAGTCTACAGTAGGTCTACATAACCACTATGTCTACACAGCTACATAACCACTATGTCTAGTCTACAGTGGGTACTACACAGCATAACCACTATGTCTAGTCTACAGTAGGTACTACACATTACAACCACTATGTCTAGTCTACAGTAGGTCAGCATAACCACTATGTCTAGTCTACAGTAGGTCTATACAACCACTATGTCTAGTCTACAGTAGGTCTACATAACCACTATGTCTAGTCTACAGTAGGTCTACATAACCACTATGTCTAGTCTACAGTCGGTCTACACAGCATAACCACTATGTCTAGTCTACAGTAGGTACTACATAACCACTATGTCTAGTCTACAGTCGGTCTACACATAACCACTATGTCTAGTCTACAGTAGGTCTACATAACCACTATGTCTAGTCTACAGTGGGTCTACATAACCACTATGTCTAGTCTACAGTCGGTCTACAAAGCATAACCACTATGTCTAGTCTACAGTAGGTACTACATAACCACTATGTCTAGTCTACAGTAGGTCTACATAACCACTATGTCTAGTCTGCAGTGTTCTACATAACCACTATGTCTAGTCTACAGTAGGTCTACATAACCACTATGTCTAGTCTACAGTCGGTCTACATAATGACCACTATGTCTAGTCTACAATGGGTCTACATAACCACTATGTCTAGTCGACAGTAGGTCTACATAACCACTATGTCTAGTCTACAGTAGGTATGTCTAGTCTACAGTGGGTCTACATAACCACTATGTCTAGTCTACAGTCGGTCTACACAGCATAACCACTATGTCTAGTCCACAGTAGGTACTACACAGCATAACCACTATGTCTAGTCCATAGTCGGCTACATAACCACTATGTCTAGTCTACAGTCGGTCTACATAACCACTATGTCTAGTCTACAGTAGGTTATACATAACCCACTATGTCTAGTCTACAGTGGAGGTCTACACAGCATAACCACTGTGTCTAGTCTACAGTAGGTCTACACAAGTCAGCAGGTGATCTCGTATTCACAAGTCCTGCTGGCCAGACGCAGACAGAGACAGTGGGACAATAAATTATTCATTAGCTCAGCTGTTCTGGACTGGTGGTAACAGTGAGATAAGGACTTGCAGGTTATTGGACCCTGAGCACTGTGTGTGTGTGTGTGTGTGTGTGTGTGTGTGTGTGTGTGTGTGTGTGTGTGTGTGTGTGTGTGTGTGTGTGTGTGTTAGTGATGCACGGGTTGACTCATAACCTGCTGTCCCTGCGGTTATATCCACGTGCAGGCGAGTTTAGAGTTATGAAATATTGTGTGATGAAGGGCGGGTGTGTTTAATAAGAGAAAACAATGCATATAATGATATATAATTTTTCTTTGTTCAGTTAATATCTATATGTTACATTGAGGTTTTCCTTTAGTGCAGAAGCTTAAGCGTTAGAGCCTAACTGTACTCGAGACACATGTTTACACGCAATCACCAAACGCTTTCGAACTAGGCAGAAAAAGTTCATGTCGCTCCACTGAGGCATAAAAAAAGGGGGGCGGAGTTGAATTCAGGAAGAGAAAAGCTGCCCAATGGGAGACGTGAAAAGGGGGAGGAGCAGAATAATGTTTGGTGAAGTGGTAAAAGAGGATGACAGCAGTGTGGCTGTGTTGTTATGATGATGTGTGATGATTGTGAGGCGTATTACAATTGGACAGTCAGGACTCAAACAGGCCTATGGCACGTCAAAGGTACTGTACTGTTCAGATGGAATGGTAATCTATCTGAACTCTGGACCTGACTGTAGGTTTCATATAAAAAATAATATAACATAGTCTAATATAATATTAACTGTAGGTTTATAACCTCTCATATAATATAATATTAACTGTAGGTTTATAACCTCTCATATAATATTAACTGTAGGTTTATAACCTCTCATATAATATAATATTAACTGTAGGTTTATAACCTCTCATATAATATAATATTAACTGTAGTTTATAACCTCTCATATAATATAATATAACATAGTCTAATATAATATTAACTGTAGGTTTATAACCTCTCATATAATATAATATTAACTGTAGGTTTATAACCTCTCATATAATATAATATTAACTATAGGTTTATAACCTCTCATATAATATAATATTAACTGTAGGTTTCATATAACACAATCTAACATATTAATATAATATTAACTATAGGTTTATAACCTCTCATATAATATAATATT
>NW_027006669.1:0-2812 GCF_036934945.1 Oncorhynchus masou masou
AGTCAGCATGGCCCTCCTGTTTATAAACACTACTTTCAGTCAGCATGGCCTTCCTCGTTATAAACACTACTATCAGTCAGCATGGCCCCTGCTGTTTATAAACACTACTATCAGTCAGCATGGCCCTCCTGTTTATAAACACTACTATCAGTCAGCATGGCCCTCCTGGTTATAAACACTACTATCAGTCAGCATGGCCCTCCTGGTTATAAACACTACTATCAGTCAGCATGGCCCTCCTGGTTATAAACACTCCTATCAGTCAGCATGGCCCTCCTGGTTATAAACACTACTATCAGTCAGCATGGCCCTCCTGTTTATAAACACTACTATCAGTCAGCATGGCCCTGCTGTTTATAAACACTACTATCAGTCAGCATGGCCCTCCTGTTTATAAACACTACTATCAGTCAGCATGGCCCTGCTGTTTATAAACACTACTATCAGTCAGCATGGCCCTCCTGTTTATAAACACTACTATCAGTCAGCATGGCCCTCCTGTTTATAAACACTACTATCAGTCAGCATGGCCCTCCTGTTTATAAACACTCCTATCAGTCAGCATGGCCCTCCTGTTTATAAACACTACTATCAGTCAGCATGGCCCTCCTGTTTATAAACACTACTATCAGTCAGCATGGCCCTCCTGTTTATAAACACTACTATCAGTCAGCACGGCCCTCCTGTTTATAAACACTACTATCAGTCAGCATGGCCCTCCTGTTTATAAACACTACTATCAGTCAGCATGGCCCTCCTGTTTATAAACACTACTATCAGTCAGCATGGCCCTCCTGTTTATAAACACTACTATCAGTCAGCATGGCCCTCCTGTTTATAAACACTACTATCAGTCAGCATGGCCCTCCTGTTTATAAACACTACTATCAGTCAGCATGGCCCTCCTGTTTATAAACACTACTATCAGTCAGCATGGCCCTCCTGTTTATAAACACTACTATCAGTCAGCATGGCCCTCCTCGTTTATAAACACTACTATCAGTCAGCATGGCCCTCCTGTTTATAAACACTACTATCAGTCAGCATGGCCCTCCTGTTTATAAACACTACTATCAGTCAGCATGGCCCTCCTGTTTATAAACACTACTATCAGTCAGCATGGCCCTCCTGTTTATAAACACTACTATCAGTCAGCATGGCCCTCCTGTTTATAAACACTACTATCAGTCAGCATGGCCCTCCTGTTTATAAACACTACTATCAGTCAGCATGGCCCTCCTGTTTATAAACACTACTATCAGTCAGCATGGCCCTCCTGTTTATAAACACTACTATCAGTCAGCATGGCCCTCCTGTTTATAAACACTACTATCAGTCAGCATGGCCCTCCTGTTTATAAACACTACTATCAGTCAGCATGGCCCTCCTGTTTATAAACACTACTATCAGTCAGCATGGCCCTCCTGTTTATAAACACTACTATCAGTCAGCATGGCCCTCCTGTTTATAAACACTACTATCAGTCAGCATGGCCCTCCTGTTTATAAACACTACTATCAGTCAGCATGGCCCTCCTGTTTATAAACACTACTATCAGTCAGCATGGCCCTCCTGTTTATAAACACTACTATCAGTCAGCATGGCCCTCCTGTTTATAAACACTACTATCAGTCAGCATGGCCCTCCTGTTTATAAACACTACTATCAGTCAGCATGGCCCTCCTGTTTATAAACACTACTATCAGTCAGCATGGCCCTCCTGTTTATAAACACTACTATCAGTCAGCATGGCCCTCCTGTTTATAAACACTACTATCAGTCAGCATGGCCCTCCTGTTTATAAACACTACTATCAGTCAGCATGGCCCTCCTGTTTATAAACACTACTATCAGTCAGCATGGCCCTCCTGTTTATAAACACTACTATCAGTCAGCATGGCCCTCCTGTTTATAAACACTACTATCAGTCAGCATGGCCCTCCTGTTTATAAACACTACTATCAGTCAGCATGGCCCTCCTGTTTATAAACACTACTATCAGTCAGCATGGCCCTCCTGTTTATAAACACTACTATCAGTCAGCATGGCCCTCCTGTTTATAAACACTACTATCAGTCAGCATGGCCCTCCTGTTTATAAACACTACTATCAGTCAGCATGGCCCTCCTGTTTATAAACACTACTATCAGTCAGCATGGCCCTCCTGTTTATAAACACTACTATCAGTCAGCATGGCCCTCCTGTTTATAAACACTACTATCAGTCAGCATGGCCCTCCTGTTTATAAACACTACTATCAGTCAGCATGGCCCTCCTGTTTATAAACACTACTATCAGTCAGCATGGCCCTCCTGTTTATAAACACTACTATCAGTCAGCATGGCCCTCCTGTTTATAAACACTACTATCAGTCAGCATGGCCCTCCTGTTTATAAACACTACTATCAGTCAGCATGGCCCTCCTGTTTATAAACACTACTATCAGTCAGCATGGCCCTCCTGTTTATAAACACTACTATCAGTCAGCATGGCCCTCCTGTTTATAAACACTACTATCAGTCAGCATGGCCCTCCTGTTTATAAACACTACTATCAGTCAGCATGGCCCTCCTGTTTATAAACACTACTATCAGTCAGCATGGCCCTCCTGTTTATAAACACTACTATCAGTCAGCATGGCCCTCCTGTTTATAAACACTACTATCAGTCAGCATGGCCCTCCTGTTTATAAACACTACTATCAGTCAGCATGGCCCTCCTGTTTATAAACACTACTATCAGTCAGCATGGCCCTCCTGTTTATAAACACTACTATCAGTCAGCATGGCCCTCCTGTTTATAAACACTACTA
>NW_027006670.1:0-80000 GCF_036934945.1 Oncorhynchus masou masou
CCTCTCCGTCCCCTCTCCGTCTCTCCGTCCTCCTGTAGGAGCGGCCTTCATACTCTGGAGTACTGCCAGAAGTTGATGAGGGAGATAGAACACCTGAGTCGTCTGTACGTGGCCTGGCTGTTTGTCTGCGCTGAGGAGACCAAGGTACACACACACACACACACACTCTGAAGGTCCTGTGTGGAATATTACGTCATGTTTAGTCGTCGTGGTGTCTTGTCCTGTTGTTGTGTTGTCTTATCATGTCGTGGTGTCTTGTCTTGTTGTCGTGGTGTCTTGTCTTGTTGTCGTGGTGTCTTGTCTTGTTGTCGTGGTGTCTTGTCTTGTTGTCGTGGTGTCTTGTTGTCGTGGTGTCTTGTCTTGTTGTCGTGGTGTCTTGTCTTGTTGTCGTGGTGTCTTGTTGTCGTGGTGTCTTGTCCTGTTGTCTTGTCGTCGTGGTGTCTTGTCCTGTTGTCTTGTCGTCGTGGTGTCTTGTCCTGTTGTCTTGACGTCGTGGTGTCTTGTCCTGTTGTCTTGTCGTGGTGTCTTGTCCTGTTGTCTTGTCCTGTTGTCTTGTCGTCGTGGTGTCTTGTCCTGTTGTCTTGTCGTCGTGGTGTCTTGTCGTCGTGGTGTCTTGTCCTGTTGTGGTGTCTTGTCCTGTTGTGGTGTCTTGTCCTGTAAGCCCAGCAATGTCCGTTGAGGATGAATAACAAAGTGAATAGAATTGAATGTGATTTGGGTTTACATGTGAAGTTTAATGGATCTGTTGTTGATTTAAATCTCAGGTGAAGTTTAATGGATCTGTTGTTGATTTAAATCTCAGGTGAAGTCAGCGGAGGACCTGAAGGTGATGCAGGACTCCATCACTCAGCTGCAGGCCAACATGGCAGACAACGAAAACAAGGTCCAGGAACTCTCCGCCCAGATACAGGAACTGCAGAAGAAGAGAGACCAAGTAATGAAATGCTATTCAATTCAATTCAACTTTATTAATCCATTCTGGGAGCTTTGGGGAGAGAAACAAACAAACATGTTGCAGATAACATAGAACGTGTATAGGCACCACTTCTCTAATGTGAACGGATGATAGTGGCAGATCTATGCAACACGTTTCTATCTGCAGCTGTTGGATCTCATTGAATGAGCTCTTTGGTCACGGACAGATACTTTTCAAACATTTAGCTCTGAGGTTATTATATTTGACTATGTTCTGTCGGGGGTGTCTTGGGGGGGGGGTGTCTTGACGCCTGTCGGGGGGGGGGGCGCCTGTCGGGGGGGGGTGTCTGACGCCTGTCGGGGGGGGACGCCTGTCGTGGGGGGGGGTCCTGACGCCTGTCCTGACGCCTGTCGGGGGGGGTCCTGACGCCTGTCGGGGGGGGTCCTGACGCCTGTCGGGGGGGGTGGGGTCTGTCTCCTGTCCTACAGGAGGTTGGTGGGGTCTGAAGGGGGGGGGAGTGGGTGCTGAAGGGGTTAGAGGGGGGCCTGACGCCTGTCGGCAGGGGTGTCCTGACGCCTGTCTTGTCTCCTGTCCTACAGGAGGTTGGTGGGGTGCTGAAGGGGTTAGAGGAGGGGGTTGTCCTGACGCCTGTCGGGGGGTGTCCTGACACCTGTCTGTCTCCTGTCCTACAGGGAGGTTGGTGGGGTGCTGAAGGGGTTAGAGGAGGGGGTTGTCCTGACGCCTGTCGGGAGGTGTGTCCTGACACCTGTCTGTCTCCTGTCCTACAGGAGGTTGGTGGGGTGCTGAAGGGGTTAGAGGAGGGGGGGGGGGTTGTTCTGACGCCTGTCGGGAGGTGTGTCCTGACACCTGTCTGTCTCCTGTCCTACAGGAGGTTGGTGGGGTGCTGAAGGGGTTAGAGGAGGGGGGTCCTGACGCCTGTCGGGGGGGGTCTGTCCTGACGCCTGTCTGTCTCCTGTCCTACAGGAGGTTGGTGGGGTGCTGAAGGGGTTAGAGGAGGCTCTGTCTGAGGTGCAGCGGGTCGATGCTAAAGCCCAGAGTGCTGTGGACATGAAGAAACAGAACCTGGCAGAGGAGAACAAGAAGAGGAAGGAACTGGTGAAGAGCATGGCGGAGGTGAGAGGAGAGAGGGTGTAGGGGTGGTGTGTGAGAGAGGGGGGTGTAGGGGTGGTGTGTGTGTGTGAGAGAGAGAGAGGAAGACGAGCAGACAGCCTGAAGTATGACTAACTAAAACCAATGCCTCTCCCTCCCCTCTCCCCTCTCTCTCTCCCCTCTCTCTCTCCCTCCCCTCTCTCTCCTTTCTCTCTCCTTTCCTCTCTCCTTTCCTCTCTCCTTTCTCTATCCCCTCTCTCTCCTCTCTCCTCTGTCTGTGTTCCCCCCCAGGATAAGAAGATACTAGTGGTTAAGGAAGCGGAGGTGTCCAAGGTAGCAGAGAGAAGCTGTCTGCCCTACAGGAGGAAGGTCAGAAGGATAAGCGCCGCCCTAGAGGCAGCACAGTGTCACTTCAAGGCTGTGTCCGCAGGGCTGTCCACCAATGAGGACGGAGAAGAGGCCACGCTCGCCGGACAGATGATGACCTGCAAGAACGACATTAGTAAAGCTGACACTGAGGCCAAACAGGTGAGAACGGATTGAGTCATAATATATATAATAATAATAATGATAATAATGATAATAATAATTATATATATGAGAGTTGATTGATTTTGTATTGAAACCTATTTGAAACTGAGAATTGATTGATTGATTGAAGGAAGGATATGAGTCAAGCTGACACAGGCCCAACGGGTGACGATGACCTCTGACCTACGACCTTCAAAGAATGCAAACTCCATGAGAATGATGACCTCAATAAAACAGTTGTGAATGAGTTTTTTCTGCTGTGTTGGATGAGTGTCTCATCAAGCGTTCGTTCTCTCCCTGTCGGTTCTTCTCCCCAGGCCCAGATGAAGCTGAAACATGCCCAGCAGGAGTTGAAGACCAAGCAGACTGAGGTCAAGAAGATGGACTCTGGTTACCAGAAAGACCAGGGGGCCTTCAACACTGTCAAGAAGAACAAGGAGAAACTAGAGGCCGATATGGGGAAACTACAGTACCAAGGTAGAGGTGGAGGAGGGAGGAACTAGAGGCTGATATGGGGAAACTACAGTACCAAGGTAGAGGAGGAGGAGGAACTAGAGGCTGATATGGGGAAACTACAGTACCAAGGTAGAGGAGGAGGAGGAACTAGAGGCTGATATGGGGAAACTACAGTACCAAGGTAGAGGAGGAGGAGAAGCTAGAGGCTGATATGGGGAAACTACAGTACCAAGGTAGAGGAGGAGGAGGAGCTAGAGGCTGATATGGGGAAACTACAGCACCAAGGTAGAGGAGGAGGAGGAGGGACTAGAGGCTGATATGGGGAAACTACAGTACCAAGGTAGAGGAGAGGAGGAGGAGGAACTAGAGAGGCTGATATGGGGAAACTACAGTACCAAGGTAGAGGAGGAGGAGGAGTACCAAGGTAGAGGAGGAGAGGCTGATATGGGGAAACTACAGTACCAAGGTAGAGGAGGAGGAGGGAACTAGAGGCTGATATGGGGAAACTACAGTACCAAGGTAGAGGAGGAGGAGGAGCTAGAGGCTGATATGGGGAAACTACAGTACCAAGGTAGAGGAGGAGGAGGAACTAGAGGCTGATATGGGGAAACTACAGTACCAAGGTAGAGGAGGAGGGGGGAGGAACTAGAGGCTGATATGGGGAAACTACAGTACCAAGGTAGAGGAGGAGGAGGAACTAGAGGCTGATATGGGGAAACTACAGTACCAAGGTAGAGGAGGAGGGAGGGAGGAACTAGAGGCTGATATGGGGAAACTACAGTACCAAGGTAGAGGAGGAGGAGGGAGGAACTAGAGGCTGATATGGGGAAACTACAGTACCAAGGTAGAGGAGGAGGGGAGGGACTAGAGGCTGATATGGGGAAACTACAGTACCAAGGTAGAGGAGGAGGAGGAGGAACTAGAGACTGATATGGGGAAACTACAGTACCAAGGTAGAGGAGGAGGAGGAGGGAGGAACTAGAGGCTGATATGGGGAAACTACAGTACCAAGGTAGAGGAGGAGGAGGGACTAGAGGCTGATATGGGGAAACTACAGTACCAAGGTAGAGGAGGAGGAGGAACTAGAGGCTGATATGGGGAAACTACAGTACCAAGGTAGAGGAGGAGGAGGAGGAGGAACTAGAGGCTGATATGGGGAAACTACAGTACCAAGGTAGAGGATGGGGGAGGAGGAGGAACTAGAGGCTGATATGGGGAAACTACAGTACCAAGGTAGAGGAGGAGGGGGAGGAACTAGAGGCTGATATGGGGAAACTACAGTACCAAGGTAGAGGAGAGGAGGAGGAGGAACTAGAGGCTGATATGGGGAAACTACAGTACCAAGGTAGAGGAGGAGGAGGAGGAACTAGAGGACTGATATGGGGAAACTACAGTACCAAGGTAGAGGAGGAGGAGGAGGGAGGAACTAGAGGCTGATATGGGGAAACTACAGTACCAAGGTAGAGGAGGAGGAGGAACTAGAGGCTGATATGGGGAAACTACAGTACCAAGGTAGAGGAGGAGGAGGAGGGACTAGAGGCTGATATGGGGAAACTACAGTACCAAGGTAGGGAGGAGGAGGAGGAGGAGGAACTAGAGGCTGATATGGGGAAACTACAGTACCAAGGTAGAGGAGGAGGGAGGGACTAGAGGCTGATATGGGGAAACTACAGTACCAAGGTAGAGGAGGAGGAGGAACTAGAGGCTGATATGGGGAAACTACAGTACCAAGGTAGAGGAGGAGGAGGAACTAGAGGCTGATATGGGGAAACTACAGTACCAAGGTAGAGGAGGAGGAGGAGGGAGGAACTAGAGGCTGATATGGGGAAACTACAGTACCAAGGTAGAGGAGGAGGAGGAGGAACTAGAGGCTGATATGGGGAAACTACAGTACCAAGGTAGAGGAGGAGGAGGAACTAGAGGCTGATATGGGGAAACTACAGTACCAAGGTAGAGGAGGAGGAGGGACTAGAGGCTGATATGGGGAAACTACAGTACCAAGGTAGAGGAGGAGGAGGAACTAGAGGCTGATATGGGGAAAACTACAGTACCAAGGTAGAGGAGGAGGAGGAGGAGGAACTAGAGGCTGATATGGGGAAACTACAGTACCAAGGTAGAGGAGGAGGAGGAGGGAGGAACTAGAGGCTGATATGGGGAAACTACAGTACCAAGGTAGAGGAGGGGGAGGGACTAGAGGCTGATATGGGGAAACTACAGTACCAAGGTAGAGGAGGAGGAGGAGGGACTAGAGGCTGATATGGGGAAACTACAGTACCAAGGAGGAGGAGGGACTAGAGGCTGATATGGGGAAACTACAGTACCAAGGTAGAGGAGGAGGAGGGACTAGAGGCTGATATGGGGAAACTACAGTACCAAGGTAGAGGAGGAGGAGGAACTAGAGACTGATATGGGGAAACTACAGTACCAAGGTAGAGGAGGAGGAGGAACTAGAGGCTGATATGGGGAAACTACAGTACCAAGGTAGAGGAGGAGGAACTAGAGGCTGATATGGGGAAACTACAGTACCAAGGTAGAGGAGGAGGAGGAACTAGAGGCTGATATGGGGAAACTACAGTACCAAGGTAGAGAGGAGGAGGAGGATGGGGAACTAGAGGCTGATATGGGGAAACTACAGTACCAAGGTAGAGGAGGAGGAGGGGAGGGAGGAACTAGAGGCTGATATGGGGAAACTACAGTACCAAGGTAGAGGAGGAGGAGGAACTAGAGGCCGATATGGGGAAACTACAGTACCAAGGTAGAGGAGGAGGAGTAGGAGGGACTAGAGGCTGATATGGGGAAACTACAGTACCAAGGTAGAGGAGGAGGAGGAACTAGAGGCTGATATGGGGAAACTACAGTACCAAGGTAGGAGGAGGAGGAGGAACTAGAGGCTGATATGGGGAAACTACAGTACCAAGGTAGAGGAGGAGGAGGAACTAGAGGCTGATATGGGGAAACTACAGTACCAAGGTAGAGGAGGAGGAGGAACTAGAGGCTGATATGGGGAAACTACAGTACCAAGGTAGAGGAGGAGGAGGAACTAGAGGCTGATATGGGGAAACTACAGTACCAAGGTAGAGGAGGAGGAGGAACTAGAGGCTGATATGGGGAAACTACAGTACCAAGGTAGAGGAGGAGGAGGGACTAGAGGCTGATATGGGGAAACTACAGTACCAAGGTAGAGGAGGAGGAGTAGGAGGGACTAGAGGCTGATATGGGGAAACTACAGTACCAAGGTAGAGGAGGAGGAGGAACTAGAGGCTGATATGGGGAAACTACAGTACCAAAGGTAGAGGAGGAGGAGGAGAGGCTGATATGGGGAAACTACAGTACCAAGGTAGAGGAGGAGAAGGAACTAGAGGCTGATATGGGGAAACTACAGTACCAAGGTAGAGGAGGAGGGACTAGAGGCTGATATGGGGAAACTACAGTACCAAGGTAGAGTAGGAGGAGGAGGAACTAGAGGCTGATATGGGGAAACTACAGTACCAAGGTAGAGGAGGAGGAGAGGCTGATATGGGGAAACTACAGTACCAAGGTAGAGGAGGAGGAGGAACTAGAGGCTGATATGGGGAAACTACAGTACCAAGGTAGGAGGAGGAGGAGGAACTAGAGGCTGATATGGGGAAACTACAAGTACCAAGGTAGGAGGAGGAGGGAGGAACTAGAGGCTGATATGGGGAAACTACAGTACCAAGGTAGAGGAGGAGGAGGAACTAGGAGGCTGATATGGGGAAACTACAGTACCAAGGTAGAGGAGGAGGAGGAACTAGAGGCTGATATGGGGAAACTACAGTACCAAGGTAGAGGAGGAGGAGGAGGGACTAGAGGCTGATATGGGGGAAACTACAGTACCAAGGTAGAGGAGGAGGAGGAGGACTAGAGGCTGATATGGGGAAACTACAGTACCAAGGTAGAGGAGGAGGAGGAACTAGAGGGCTGATATGGGGAAACTACAAGGTACTAGAGGCTGATATGGGGTACAGTACCAAGGTAGAGGAGGAGGAGGAACTAGAGGCTGATATGGGGAAACTACAGTACCAAGGTAGAGGAGGAGGAGGACTAGAGGCTGATATGGGGAAACTACAGTACCAAGGTAGAGGAGGAGGAGGAACTAGAGGCTGATATGGGGAAACTACAGTACCAAGGTAGAGGAGGAGGAGGAACTAGAGGCTGATATGGGGAAACTACAGTACCAAGGTAGAGGAGGAGGAGGAACTAGAGGCTGATATGGGGAAACTACAGTACCAAGGTAGAGGAGGAGGAGAACTAGAGGCTGATATGGGGAAACTACAGTACCAAGGTAAGAGGAGGAGGAGGAACTAGAGGCTGATATGGGGAAACTACAGTACCAAGGTAGAGGAGGAGGAGGAACTAGAGGCTGATATGATATGGGAAACTACAGTACCAAGGTAGAGGCTGATGTGGAAACTACAGTACCAAGGTAGGAGGAGGAACTAGAGGCTGATATGGGGAAACTACAGTACCAAGGTAGAGGAGGAGGAGGAACTAGAGGCTATGGGGAAACTACAGTACCAAGGTAGAGGAGGAGGAGGAACTAGAGGCTGATATGGGGAAACTACAGTACCAAGGTAGAGGAGGAGGAGGAGGGAGGAACTAGCGGCTGATATGGGGAAACTACAGTACCAAGGTAGAGGAGGAGGGAGGAACTAGAGGCTGATATGGGGAAACTACAGTACCAAGGTAGAGGAGGAGGAGGAACTAGAGGCTGATATGGGGAAACTACAGTACCAAGGTAGAGGAGGAGGAGGAGGGAGGAACTAGAGGCTGATATGGGGAAACTACAGTACCAAGGTAGAGGAGGAGGGAGGAACTAGAGGCTGATATGGGGAAACTACAGTACCAAGGTAGAGGAGGAGGAGGAACTAGAGGCTGATATGGGGAAACTACAGTACCAAGGTAGAGGAGGAGGAGGGACTAGAGGCTGATATGGGGAAACTACAGTACCAAGGTAGAGGAGGAGGAGGGAGGAACTAGAGGCTGATATGGGGAAACTACAGTACCAAGGTAGAGGAGGAGGAACTAGAGGCTGATAGGTAGAGGAGGAGGAGGAACTAGAGGCATGGGGAAACTACAGTACCAAGGTAGAGGAGGAGGAGGAACTAGAGGCTGATATGGGGAAACTACAGTACCAAGGTAGAGGAGGAGGAGGAGGAACTAGAGGCTGATATGGGGAAACTACAGTACCAAGGTAGAGGAGGAGGGGAGGACTAGAGGCTGATATGGGGAAACTACAGTACCAAGGTAGAGGAGGAGGAGGAACTAGAGGCTGATATGGGGAAAACTACAGTACTAGAGGCTGGATATGGGGTACAGTACCAAGGTAGAGGAGGAGGAGGAACTAGAGGCTGATATGGGGAAACTACAGTACCAAGGTAGAGGAGGAGGAGGAGGAGGAGGAACTAGAGGCTGATATGGGGAAACTACAGTACCAAGGTAGGAGGAGGAGGAGGAACTAGAGGCTGATATGGGGAAACTACAGTACCAAGGTAGGCTGATGGGGGAGGAGGAGAGGGGAACTAGAGGCTGATATGGGGAAACTACAGTACCAAGGTAGAGATATGGGGAAACTACAGTACCAAGGAGGAGGAACTAGAGGCTGATATGGGGAAACTACAGTACCAAGGTAGAGGAGGAGGAGGGACTAGAGGCTGATATGGGGAAACTACAGTACCAAGGTAGAGGAGGAGGAGGAGGAACTAGAGACTGATATGGGGAAACTACAGTACCAAGGTAGAGGAGGAGGGGAGGAACTAGAGGCTGATATGGGGAAACTACGGTACCAAGGTAGAGGAGGAGGGGAGGAACTAGAGGCTGATATGGGGAAACTACAGTACCAAGGTAGAGGAGGGATAGGAGTACCGAGGGAGGAGGAGGAACTAGAGGCTGATATGGGGAAACTACAGTACCAAGGTAGAGGAGGAGGAGCTAGAGGCTGATATGGGGAAACTACAGTACCAAGGTAGAGGAGGGGGAGGACTAGAGGCTGATATGGGGAAACTACAGTACCAAGGTAGAGGAGGAGGAGGAGGAGGGAGGAACTAGAGGCTGATATGGGGAAACTACAGTACCAAGGTAGAGGAGAGGAGGAGGAACTAGAGGCTGATATGGGGAAACTACAGTACCAAGGTAGAGGAGGAGGTAAAACCTTTCACGCTTTCACAACAATAGTTAAGGATTAAATGTTGAGCCTGGTGTTGACGTCAGATGTGTTTATTAGATGGGAAGGAGGAGGAGGAGAGGAGGCTGGTGTTTATTAGAGGAGGAGGAGGGGAGGCTGGTGTTTATTAGATGGGGAGGAGGAGGAGGAGGCTGGTGTTTATTAGATGGGAAGGAGGGGGAGGGAGGCTGGTGTTTATTAGATGGGAAGGAGGAGGAGGAGGCTGGTGTTTATTAGATGGGGAGGAGGAGGAGGAGGAGGAGGGAGGCTGGTGTTTATTAGATGGGAGGGAGGCTGGTGTTTATTAGATGGGAAGGAGGAGGAGGAGGCTGGTGTTTATTAGATGGGGAGGAGGAGGAGGGAGGCTGGTGTTTATTAGATGGGAAGGAGGAGGAGGAGGGAGGCTGGTGTTTATTAGATGGGAAGGAGGAGGAGGAGGAGGCTGGTGTTTATTAGATGGGAAGGAGGAGGAGGGAAGGAGGAAGGAGGAGGGAGGAGGGAGGCTGGTGTTTATTAGATGGGAAGGAGGAGGAGGAGGGAGGCTGGTGTTTATTAGATGGGAAGGAGGAGGAGGGGGAGGCTGGTGTTTATTAGATGGGAAGGAGGAGGAGGAGGGAGGCTGGTGTTTATTAGATGGGAAGGAGGAGGAGGAGGGAGGCTGGTGTTTATTAGATGGGAAGGAGGAGGAGGAGGAGGCTGGTGTTTATTAGATGGGAAGGAGGAGGAGGAGGGAGGCTGGTGTTTATTAGATGGGAAGGAGGAGGAGGAGGGAGGCTGGTGTTTATTAGATGGGAAGGAGGAGGAGGAGGAACTAGAGGCTGATATGGGGAAACTACAGTACCAAGGTAGAGGAGGAGGAACTAGAGGCTGATATGGGGAAACTACAGTACCAAGGTAGAGGAGGAGTAACTAGAGGCTGATATGGGGAAACTACAGCACCAAGGTAGAGGAGGAGGAGGGACTAGAGGCTGATATGGGGAAACTACAGTACCAAGGTAGAGGAGGAGGGGGGAGGAACTAGAGGCTGATATGGGGAAACTACAGTACCAAGGTAGAGGAGGAGGAGGAACTAGAGGCTGATATGGGGAAACTACAGTACCAAGGTAGAGGAGGAGGGAGGAACTAGAGGCTGATATGGGGAAACTACAGTACCAAGGTAGAGGAGGAGGGAGAAACTAGAGGCTGATATGGGGAAACTACAGTACCAAGGTAGAGGAGGAGGAGGAACTAGAGGCTGATATGGGGAAACTACAGTACCAAGGTAGAGGAGGAGGGAGAAACTAGAGGCTGATATGGGGAAACTACAGTACCAAGGGGAAACTAGAGGCTGATATGGGGAAACTACAGTACCAAGGTAGAGGAGGAACTAGAGGCTGATATGGGGAAACTACAGTACCAAGGTAGAGGAGGAGGAGGAGGAACTAGAGGCTGATATGGGGAAACTACAGTACCAAGGTAGAGGAGGAGGAGGAACTAGAGGCTGATATGGGGAAACTACAGTACCAAGGTAGAGGAGGAGGGAGAAACTAGAGGCTGATATGGGGAAACTACAGTACCAAGGTAGAGGAGGAACTAGAGGCTGATGGGGAAACTACAGTACCAAGGTAGAGGAGGAGGAGGAGGAACTAGAGGCTGATATGGGGAAACTACAGTACCAAGGTAGAGGAGGAGGAGGAGGAACTAGAGGCTGATATGGGGAAACTACAGTACCAAGGTAGAGGAGGAGGAGGAGGAGGGACTAGAGGCTGATATGGGGAAACTACAGTACCAAGGTAGAGGAGGAGGGAGGAACTAGAGGCTGATATGGGGAAACTACAGTACCAAGGTAGAGGAGGAGGAGGACTAGAGGCTGATATGGGGAAACTACAGTACCAAGGTAGAGAGGAGGAGGAGGGACTAGAGGCTGATATGGGGGAAACTGGGGAACAGTACCAAGGTAGAGGAGGAGGAGGAACTAGAGGCTGATATGGGGAAACTACAGTACCAAGGTAGAGGAGGAGGGA
Source organism: Oncorhynchus masou masou (assembly GCF_036934945.1). NCBI lineage: Eukaryota > Metazoa > Chordata > Actinopteri > Salmoniformes > Salmonidae > Oncorhynchus > Oncorhynchus masou. Next base: position 11,198 of record NW_027006670.1, read on the forward strand.
GGAACTAGAGGCTGATATGGGGAAACTACAGTACCAAGGTAGAGGAGGAGGAGGGAGGAACTAGAGGCCGATATGGGGAAACTACAGTACCAAGGTAGAGGAGGAGCTAGAGGCTGATATGGGGAAACTACAGTACCAAGGTAGAGGAGGAGGGACTAGAGGCTGATATGGGGAAACTACAGTACCAAGGTAGAGGAGGAGGAGGAGGGAGGAACTAGAGGCTGATATGGGGAAACTACAGTACCAAGGTAGAGGAGGAGGAACTAGAGGCTGATATGGGGAAACTACAGTACCAAGGTAGAGGAGGAGGTAAAACCTTTCACGCTTTCACAACAATAGTTAAGGATTAAATGTTGAGCCTGGTGTTGACGTCAGATGTGTTTATTAGATGGGAAGGAGGAGGAGGAGGGAGGCTGGTGTTTATTAGAGGAGGAGGAGGAGGGAGGCTGGTGTTTATTAGATGGGGAGGAGGAGGAGGGAGGCTGGTGTTTATTAGATGGGAAGGAGGGGGAGGGAGGCTGGTGTTTATTAGATGGGAAGGAGGAGGAGGGAGGCTGGTGTTTATTAGATGGGGAGGAGGAGGAGGAGGAGGAGGGAGGCTGGTGTTTATTAGATGGGAGGGAGGCTGGTGTTTATTAGATGGGAAGGAGGAGGAGGGAGGCTGGTGTTTATTAGATGGGGAGGAGGAGGAGGGAGGCTGGTGTTTATTAGATGGGAAGGAGGAGGAGGGAGGCTGGTGTTTATTAGATGGGAAGGAGGAGGAGGAGGGAGGCTGGTGTTTATTAGATGGGAAGGAGGAGGAGGAGGGAGGCTGGTGTTTATTAGATGGGAAGGAGGAGGAGGGAGGCCGGTGTTTATTAGATGGGAAGGAGGAGGAGGAGGGAGGCTGGTGTTTATTAGATGGGAAGGAGGAGGAGGAGGGAGGCTGGTGTTTATTAGATGGGAAGGAGGAGGAGGGGGAGGCTGGTGTTTATTAGATGGGAAGGAGGAGGAGGAGGAGGGAGGCTGGTGTTTATTAGATGGGAAGGAGGGAGGAGGAGGGAGGCTGGTGTTTATTAGATGGGAAGGAGGAGGAGGGACCAAGGTGTTTATTAGATGGGAAGGAGGAGGAGGAGGGAGGCTGGTGTTTATTAGATGGGAAGGAGGAGGAGGAGGGAGGCTGGTGTTTATTAGATGGGAAGGAGGAGGAGGAGGGAGGCTGGTGTTTATTAGATGGGAAGGAGGAGGAGGAGGAACTAGAGGCTGATATGGGGAAACTACAGTACCAAGGTAGAGGAGGAGGAACTAGAGGCTGATATGGGGAAACTACAGTACCAAGGTAGAGGAGGAGTAACTAGAGGCTGATATGGGGAAACTACAGCACCAAGGTAGAGGAGGAGGAGGGACTAGAGGCTGATATGGGGAAACTACAGTACCAAGGTAGAGGAGGAGGAGGGAGGAACTAGAGGCTGATATGGGGAAACTACAGTACCAAGGTAGAGGAGGAGGAGGAACTAGAGGCTGATATGGGGAAACTACAGTACCAAGGTAGAGGAGGAGGAGAAACTAGAGGCTGATATGGGGAAACTACAGTACCAAGGTAGAGGAGGAGGGAGAAACTAGAGGCTGATATGGGGAAACTACAGTACCAAGGTAGAGGAGGAGGAGGAACTAGAGGCTGATATGGGGAAACTACAGTACCAAGGTAGAGGAGGAGGAGAAACTAGAGGCTGATATGGGGAAACTACAGTACCAAGGTAGAGGAGGAGGGAGAAACTAGAGGCTGATATGGGGAAACTACAGTACCAAGGTAGAGGAGGAGGAACTAGAGGCTGATATGGGGAAACTACAGTACCAAGGTAGAGGAGAGGAGGAACTAGAGGCTGATATGGGGAAACTACAGTACCAAGGTAGAGGAGGAGGAGGAGGAACTAGAGGCTGATATGGGGAAACTACAGTACCAAGGTAGAGGAGGAGGGAGGAACTAGAGGCTGATATGGGGAAACTACAGTACCAAGGTAGAGGAGGAGGAGAAACTAGAGGCTGATGGGGAAACTACAGTACCAAGGTAGAGGAGGAACTGATATGGGGAAACTACAGTACCAAGGTAGAGGAGGAGGAGGAGGAACTAGAGGCTGATATGGGGAAACTACAGTACCAAGGTAGAGGAGGAGGAGGAACTAGAGGCTGATATGGGGAAACTACAGTACCAAGGTAGAGAGGAGGAACTAGAGGCTGATATGGGGAAACTACAGTACCAAGGTAGAGGAGGAGGAGGAGGAACTAGAGGCTGATATGGGGAAACTACAGTACCAAGGTAGAGGAGGTGGAGGAGGAGGGACTAGAGGCTGATATGGGGAAACTACAGTACCAAGGTAGAGGAGGAGGGAGGAACTAGAGGCTGATATGGGGAAACTACAGTACCAAGGTAGAGGAGGAGGAGGGACTAGAGGCTGATATGGGGAAACTACAGTACCAAGGTAGAGGAGGAACTAGAGGCTGATATGGGGAAACTACAGTACCAAGGTAGAGGAGGAGGAGGAACTAGAGGCTGATATGGGGAAACTACAGTACCAAGGTAGAGGAGGAGGGAGGAACTAGAGGCTGATATGGGGAAACTACAGTACCAAGGTAGAGGAGGAGGAGGGAGGAACTAGAGGCCGATATGGGGAAACTACAGTACCAAGGTAGAGGAGGAGCTAGAGGCTGATATGGGGAAACTACAGTACCAAGGTAGAGGAGGAGGGACTAGAGGCTGATATGGGGAAACTACAGTACCAAGGTAGAGGAGGAGGAGGAGGGAGGAACTAGAGGCTGATATGGGGAAACTACAGTACCAAGGTAGAGGAGGAGGAACTAGAGGCTGATATGGGGAAACTACAGTACCAAGGTAGAGGAGGAGGTAAAACCTTTCACGCTTTCACAACAATAGTTAAGGATTAAATGTTGAGCCTGGTGTTGACGTCAGATGTGTTTATTAGATGGGAAGGAGGAGGAGGAGGGAGGCTGGTGTTTATTAGAGGAGGAGGAGGAGGGAGGCTGGTGTTTATTAGATGGGGGGAGGAGGAGGGAGGCTGGTGTTTATTAGATGGGAAGGAGGGGGAGGGAGGCTGGTGTTTATTAGATGGGAAGGAGGAGGAGGGAGGCTGGTGTTTATTAGATGGGGAGGAGGAGGAGGAGGAGGAGGAGGCTGGTGTTTATTAGATGGGAGGGAGGCTGGTGTTTATTAGATGGGAAGGAGGAGGAGGGAGGCTGGTGTTTATTAGATGGGGAGGAGGAGGAGGAGGCTGGTGTTTATTAGATGGGAAGGAGGAGGAGGGAGGCTGGTGTTTATTAGATGGGAAGGAGGAGGAGGAGGGAGGCTGGTGTTTATTAGATGGGAAGGAGGAGGAGGAGGGAGGCTGGTGTTTATTAGATGGGAAGGAGGAGGAGGGAGGCGGTGTTTATTAGATGGGAAGGAGGAGGAGGAGGGAGGCTGGTGTTTATTAGATGGGAAGGAGGAGGAGGAGGGAGGCTGGTGTTTATTAGATGGGAAGGAGGAGGAGGGGGAGGCTGGTGTTTATTAGATGGGAAGGAGGAGGAGGAGGGAGGCTGGTGTTTATTAGATGGGAAGGAGGAGGAGGAGGGAGGCTGGTGTTTATTAGATGGGAAGGAGGAGGAGGGAGGCTGGTGTTTATTAGATGGGAAGGAGGAGGAGGAGGGAGGCTGGTGTTTATTAGATGGGAAGGAGGAGGAGGAGGGAGGCTGGTGTTTATTAGATGGGAAGGAGGAGGAGGAGGAACTAGAGGCTGATATGGGGAAACTACAGTACCAAGGTAGAGGAGGAGGAACTAGAGGCTGATATGGGGAAACTACAGTACCAAGGTAGAGGAGGAGTAACTAGAGGCTGATATGGGGAAACTACAGCACCAAGGTAGAGGAGGAGGAGGGACTAGAGGCTGATATGGGGAAACTACAGTACCAAGGTAGAGGAGGAGGGAGGAACTAGAGGCTGATATGGGGAAACTACAGTACCAAGGTAGAGGAGGAGGAGGAACTAGAGGCTGATATGGGGAAACTACAGTACCAAGGTAGAGGAGGAGGGAGAAACTAGAGGCTGATATGGGGAAACTACAGTACCAAGGTAGAGGAGGAGGGAGAAACTAGAGGCTGATATGGGGAAACTACAGTACCAAGGTAGAGGAGGAGGAGGAACTAGAGGCTGATATGGGGAAACTACAGTACCAAGGTAGAGGAGGAGGGAGAAACTAGAGGCTGATATGGGGAAACTACAGTACCAAGGTAGAGGAGGAGGGAGAAACTAGAGGCTGATATGGGGAAACTACAGTACCAAAGGAGAGGAGGAACTAGAGGCTGATATGGGGAAACTACAGTACCAAGGTAGAGGAGGAGGAGGAGGAACTAGAGGCTGATATGGGGAAACTACAGTACCAAGGTAGAGGAGGAGGGAGGAACTAGAGGCTGATATGGGGAAACTACAGTACCAAGGTAGAGAGGAGGAACTAGAGGCTGATATGGGGAAACTACAGTACCAAGGTAGAGGAGGAGGAGAACTAGAGCTGATGGGGAAACTACAGTACTAGAGGCTGATATGGGGAAACTACAGTACCAAGGTAGAGGAGGAGGGGAGGAACTAGAGGCTGATATGGGGAAACTACAGTACCAAGGTAGAGGAGGAGGAGGAACTAGAGGCTGATATGGGGAAACTACAGTACCAAGGTAGAGGAGGAGGAGGAACTAGAGGCTGATATGGGGAAACTACAGTACCAAGGTAGAGGAGGAGGAGGGAGGAACTAGAGGCTGATATGGGGAAACTACAGTACCAAGGTAGAGGAGGAGGAGGAACTAGAGGCTATATGGGGAAACTACAGTACCAAGGTAGAGGAGGAGGAGGAGGAACTAGAGGCTGATATGGGGAAACTACAGTACCAAGGTAGAGGAGGAGGAGGAGGGAGGAACTAGAGGCTGATATGGGGAAACTACAGTACCAAGGTAGAGGAGGAGGGAGGAACTAGAGGCTGATATGGGGAAACTACAGTACCAAGGTAGAGGAGGAGGAGGAACTAGAGGCTGATATGGGGAAACTACAGTACCAAGGTAGAGGAGGAGGAGGAGGGAGGAACTAGCGGCTGATATGGGGAAACTACAGTACCAAGGTAGAGGAGGAGGGGAGGAACTAGAGGCTGATATGGGGAAACTACAGTACCAAGGTAGAGGAGGAGGAGGAACTAGAGGCTGATATGGGGAAACTACAGTACCAAGGTAGAGGAGGAGGAGGGACTAGAGGCTGATATGGGGAAACTACAGTACCAAGGTAGAGGAGGAGGAGGGAGGAACTAGAGGCTGATATGGGGAAACTACAGTACCAAGGTAGAGGAGGAGGAACTAGAGGCTGATATGGGGAAACTACAGTACCAAGGTAGAGGAGGAGGAGGAACTAGAGGCTGATATGGGGAAACTACAGTACCAAGGTAGAGGAGGAGGAGGAACTAGAGGCTGATATGGGGAAACTACAGTACCAAGGTAGAGGAGAGGAGGAGGGTACTAGAACTAGGCTGATATGGGGAAACTACAGTACCAAGGTAGAGGAGGAGGAGGAGGAACTAGAGGCTGATATGGGGAAACTACAGTACCAAGGTAGAGGAGGAGGAGGGACTAGAGGCTGATATGGGGAAACTACAGTACCAAGGTAGAGGAGGGGGAGAGACTAGAGGCTGATATGGGGAAACTACAGTACCAAGGTAGAGGAGGAGGAGGAGGAGGGAGGAACTAGAGGCTGATATGGGGAAACTACAGTACCAAGGTAGAGGAGGGGGAGGGACTAGAGGCTGATATGGGGAAACTACAGTACCAAGGTAGAGGAGGAGGAGGAGGGAGGAACTAGAGGCTGATATGGGGAAACTACAGTACCAAGGTAGAGGAGGAGGAGGAACTAGAGGCTGATATGGGGAAACTACAGTACCAAGGTAGAGGAGGAGGGAGGAACTAGAGGCTGATATGGGGAAACTACAGTACCAAGGTAGAGGAGGAGGAGGAGGGGAGGAACTAGAGGCTGATATGGGGAAACTACAGTACCAAGGTAGAGGAGGAGGAGGGAACTAGAGGCTGATATGGGGAAACTACAGTACCAAGGTAGAGGAGGAGGAGGAGGGGGACTAGAGGCTGATATGGGGAAACTACAGTACCAAGGTAGAGGAGGAGGAGGAACTAGAGGCTGATATGGGGAAACTACAGTACCCAAGATAGTACCAAGGTAGAGGAGGAGGAGGAGGGACTAGAGGCTGATATGGGGAAACTACAGTACCAAGGTAGAGGAGGAGGAACTAGAGGCTGATATGGGGAAACTAGTACCAAGGTGATATGGGGAGGAACTAGAGGCTGATATGGGGAAACAGTACCAAGGTAGAGGAGGAGGAGGGACTAGAGGCTGATATGGGGAAACTACAGTACCAAGGTAGAGGAGGAGGAGGAGGGACTAGAGGCTGATATGGGGAAACTACAGTACCAAGGTAGAGGAGGAGGGACTAGAGGCTGATATGGGGAAACTACAGTACCAAGGTAGAGGAGGAGGAGGAGATGGGGACTAGAGGCTGATATGGGGAAACTACAGTACCAAGGTAGAGGAGGAGGAGGAACTAGAGGCTGATATGGGGAAACTACAGTACCAAGGTAGAGAGGAGGAGGAGGGAGGAACTAGAGGCTGATATGGGGAAACTACAGTACCAAGGTAGAGGAGGAGGGAGGAACTAGAGGCTGATATGGGGAAACTACAGTACCAAGGTAGAGGAGGAGGAGGAACTAGAGGCTGATATGGGGAAACTACAGTACCAAGGAACTAGAGGGATATGGGGGAGGAGGGAGGAACTAGAGGCTGATATGGGGAAACTACAGTACCAAGGTAGAGGAGGAGGAGGAGGGACTAGAGGCTGATATGGGGAAACTACAGTACCAAGGTAGAGGAGGAGGAGGAACTAGAGGCTGATATGGGGAAACTACAGTACCAAGGTAGAGGAGGAGGAGGAGGAGGGACTAGAGGCTGATATGGGGAAACTACAGTACCAAGGTAGAGGAGGAGGAGGAACTAGAGGCTGATATGGGGAAACTACAGTACCAAGGTAGAGGAGGAGGAGGAACTAGAGGCTGATATGGGGAAACTACAGTACCAAGGTAGAGGAGGAGGAGGGACTAGAGGCTGATATGGGGAAACTACAGTACCAAGGTAGAGGAGGAGGAGGAACTAGAGGCTGATATGGGGAAACTACAGTACCAAGGTAGAGGAGGAGGAGGAACTAGAGGCTGATATGGGGAAACTACAGTACCAAGGTAGAGGAGGAGGAGGAACTAGAGGCTGATATGGGGAAACTACAGTACCAAGGTAGAGGAGGAGGAGGGACTAGAGGCTGATATGGGGAAACTACAGTACCAAGGTAGGAGGAACTAGAGGAGAGGAACTAGAGGCTGATATGGGGAAACTACAGCACCAAGGTAGAGGAGGAGGAGGAGGAACTAGAGGCTGATATGGGGAAACTACAGTACCAAGGTAGAGGAGGAGGAGGAACTAGAGGCTGATATGGGGAAACTACAGTACCAAGGTAGAGGAGGAGGAGGAGCTAGAGGCTGATATGGGGAAACTACAGTACCAAGGTAGAGGAGGAGGAGGAACTAGAGGCTGATATGGGGAAACTACAGTACCAAGGTAGAGGAGGAGGAGGGAGGCTGATATGGGGAAACTACAGTACCAAGGTAGAGGGAGGAACTAGAGGCTGATATGGGGAAACTACAGTACCAAGGTAGAGGAGGAGGAGGAACTAGAGGCTGATATGGGGAAACTACAGTACCAAGGGAGGAGGAGGAGGAGGAACTAGAGGCTGATATGGGGAAACTACAGTACCAAGGTAGAGGAGGAGGAACTAGAGGCTGATATGGGGAAACTACAGTACCAAGGTAGAGGAGGAGGAGGAACTAGAGGCTGATATGGGGAAACTACAGTACCAAGGTAGAGGAGGAGGAGGAACTAGAGGCTGATATGGGGAAACTACAGTACCAAGGTAGAGGAGGAGGAGGAGGGACTAGAGGCTGATATGGGGAAACTACAGTACCAAGGTAGAGGAGGAGGAGGAGGAACTAGAGGCTGATATGGGGAAACTACAGTACCAAGGTAGAGGAGGAGGAGGAACTAGAGGCTGATATGGGGAAACTACAGTACCAAGGTAGAGGGAGGAGGAACTAGAGGCTGATATGGGGAAACTACAGTACCAAGGTAGAGGAGGGAGGAGGAACTAGAGGCTGATATGGGGAAACTACAGTACCAAGGTAGAGGAGGAGGGGACTAGAGGCTGGAAACTACAGTACCAAGGTAGAGGAGGAGGAGGAAGGCTGATATGGGGAAACTACAGTACCAAGGTAGAGGAGGAGGAGGAACTAGAGGCTGATATGGGGGAAACTACAGTACCAAGGTAGAGGAGGAGGAGGAACTAGAGGCTGATATGGGGAAAACAGTACCAAGGTACTAGAGGCAAGGTACAGTACCAAGGAGGAGGAGGAGGAACTAGAGGCTGATATGGGGAAACTACAGTACCAAGGTAGAGGAGGAGGAGGAACTAGAGGCTGATATGGGGAAACTACAGTACCAAGGTAGAGGAGGAGGAGAGGGAGGAACTAGAGGCTGATATGGGGAAACTACAGTACCAAGGTAGAGGAGGAGGGAGGAGGAGGAGGAACTAGAGGCTGATATGGGGAAACTACAGTACCAAGGTAGAGGAGGAGGGATAGGAAACTACAGTACAAGGTAGAGGCTGATATGGGGAAACTACAGTACCAAGGTAGAGGAGGAGGAGGAACTAGAGGCTGATATGGGGAAACTACAGTACCAAGGTAGAGGAGGAGGAGGAGGGAGGAACTAGCGGCTGATATGGGGAAACTACAGTACCAAGGTAGAGGAGGAGGGAGGAACTAGAGGCTGATATGGGGAAACTACAGTACCAAGGTAGAGGAGGAGGAGGAACTAGAGGCTGATATGGGGAAACTACAGTACCAAGGTAGAGGAGGAGGAGGGACTAGAGGCTGATATGGGGAAACTACAGTACCAAGGTAGAGGAGGAGGAGGGAGGAACTAGAGGCTGATATGGGGAAACTACAGTACCAAGGTAGAGGAGGAGGAACTAGAGGCTGATATGGGGAAACTACAGTACCAAGGTAGAGGAGGAGGAGGAACTAGAGGCTGATATGGGGAAACTACAGTACCAAGGTAGAGGAGGAGGAGGAACTAGAGGCTGATATGGGGAAACTACAGTACCAAGGTAGAGGAGGAGGGACTAGAGGCTGATATGGGGAAACTACAGTACCAAGGTAGAGTAGGAGGAGGAGGAACTAGAGGCTGATATGGGGAAACTACAGTACCAAGGTAGAGGAGGAGGAGGGACTAGAGGCTGATATGGGGAAACTACAGTACCAAGGTAGAGGAGGAGGAGGAACTAGAGGCTGATATGGGGAAACTACAGTACCAAGGTAGAGGAGGAGGAGGAGGAGGAACTAGAGGTTGATATGGGGAAACTACAGTACCAAGGTAGAGGAGGAGGAGGAACTAGAGGCTGATATGGGGAAACTACAGTACCAAGGTAGAGGAGGAGGGGGAACTAGAGGCTGATATGGGGAAACTACAGTACCAAGGTAGAGGAGGAACTAGAGGCTGATATGGGGAAACTACAGTACCGAGGTAGAGGAGGAGGAGGGACTAGAGGCTGATATGGGGAAACTACAGTACCAAGGTAGAGGAGGAGGAGGGAGGAACTAGAGACTGATATGGGGAAACTACAGTACCAAGGTAGAGGAGGAGGGAGGAACTAGAGGCTGATATGGGGAAACTACAGTACCAAGGTAGAGGAGGAGGGAGGAACTAGAGGCTGATATGGGGAAACTACAGTACCAAGGTAGAGGAGGAGGAGGGAGGAACTAGAGGCCGATATGGGGAAACTACAGTACCAAGGTAGAGGAGGAGCTAGAGGCTGATATGGGGAAACTACAGTACCAAGGTAGAGGAGGAGGGACTAGAGGCTGATATGGGGAAACTACAGTACCAAGGTAGAGGAGGAGGAGGAGGAGGAACTAGAGGCTGATATGGGGAAACTACAGTACCAAGGTAGAGGAGGAGGAACTAGAGGCTGATATGGGGAAACTACAGTACCAAGGTAGAGGAGGAGGTAAAACCTTTCACGCTTTCACAACAATAGTTAAGGATTAAATGTTGAGCCTGGTGTTGACGTCAGATGTGTTTATTAGATGGGAAGGAGGAGGAGGAGGGAGGCTGGTGTTTATTAGAGGAGGAGGAGGAGGGAGGCTGGTGTTTATTAGATGGGGGGAGGAGGAGGAGGGAGGCTGGTGTTTATTAGATGGGAAGGAGGGGGAGGGAGGCTGGTGTTTATTAGATGGGAAGGAGGAGGAGGGAGGCTGGTGTTTATTAGATGGGGAGGAGGAGGAGGAGGAGGAGGGAGGCTGGTGTTTATTAGATGGGAGGGAGGCTGGTGTTTATTAGATGGGAAGGAGGAGGAGGGAGGCTGGTGTTTATTAGATGGGGAGGAGGAGGAGGGAGGCTGGTGTTTATTAGATGGGAAGGAGGAGGAGGAGGGAGGCTGGTGTTTATTAGATGGGAAGGAGGAGGAGGAGGGAGGCTGGTGTTTATTAGATGGGAAGGAGGAGGAGGGAGGCCGGTGTTTATTAGATGGGAAGGAGGAGGAGGAGGGAGGCTGGTGTTTATTAGATGGGAAGGAGGAGGAGGGAGGCTGGTGTTTATTAGATGGGAAGGAGGAGGAGGGGGAGGCTGGTGTTTATTAGATGGGAAGGAGGAGGAGGAGGGAGGCTGGTGTTTATTAGATGGGAAGGAGGAGGAGGAGGGAGGCTGGTGTTTATTAGATGGGAAGGAGGAGGAGGAGGCTGGTGTTTATTAGATGGGAAGGAGGAGGAGGAGGGAGGCTGGTGTTTATTAGATGGGAAGGAGGAGGAGGAGGGAGGCTGGTGTTTATTAGATGGGAAGGAGGAGGAGGAGGAACTAGAGGCTGATATGGGGAAACTACAGTACCAAGGTAGAGGAGGAGGAACTAGAGGCTGATATGGGGAAACTACAGTACCAAGGTAGAGGAGGAGTAACTAGAGGCTGATATGGGGAAACTACAGCACCAAGGTAGAGGAGGAGGAGGGACTAGAGGCTGATATGGGGAAACTACAGTACCAAGGTAGAGGAGGAGGAGGGAGGAACTAGAGGCTGATATGGGGAAACTACAGTACCAAGGTAGAGGAGGAGGAGGAACTAGAGGCTGATATGGGGAAACTACAGTACCAAGGTAGAGGAGGAGGGAGAAACTAGAGGCTGATATGGGGAAACTACAGTACCAAGGTAGAGGAGGAGGGAGAAACTAGAGGCTGATATGGGGAAACTACAGTACCAAGGTAGAGAGGAGGAGGAACTAGAGGCTGATATGGGGAAACTACAGTACCAAGGTAGAGGAGGAGGGAGAAACTAGAGGCTGATATGGGGAAACTACAGTACCAAGGTAGAGGAGGAGGGAGAAACTAGAGGCTGATATGGGGAAACTACAGTACCAAGGTAGAGGAGGAACTAGAGGCTGATATGGGGAAACTACAGTACCAAGGTAGAGGAGGAGGAGGAGGAACTAGAGGCTGATATGGGGAAACTACAGTACCAAGGTAGAGGAGGAGGGAGGAACTAGAGGCTGATATGGGGAAACTACAGTACCAAGGTAGAGGAGGAACTAGAGGCTGATATGGGGAAACTACAGTACCAAGGTAGAGGAGGAGGAGGAGGAGGGACTAGAGGCTGATATGGGGAAACTACAGTACCGAGGTAGAGGAGGAGGGAGGAACTAGAGGCTGATATGGGGAAACTACAGTACCAAGGTAGAGGAGGAGGAGGGACTAGAGGCTGATATGGGGAAACTACAGTACCAAGGTAGAGGAGGAGGAGGGACTAGAGGCTGATATGGGGAAACTACAGTACCAAGGTAGAGGAGGAGGAGGAACTAGAGGCTGATATGGGGAAACTACAGTACCAAGGTAGAGGAGGAGGGAGGAACTAGAGGCTGATATGGGGAAACTACAGTACCAAGGTAGAGGAGGAGGAGGGAGGAACTAGAGGCCGATATGGGGAAACTACAGTACCAAGGTAGAGGAGGAGCTAGAGGCTGATATGGGGAAACTACAGTACCAAGGTAGAGGAGGAGGGACTAGAGGCTGATATGGGGAAACTACAGTACCAAGGTAGAGGAGGAGGAGGAGGGAGGAACTAGAGGCTGATATGGGGAAACTACAGTACCAAGGTAGAGGAGGAGGAACTAGAGGCTGATATGGGGAAACTACAGTACCAAGGTAGAGGAGGAGGTAAAACCTTTCACGCTTTCACAACAATAGTTAAGGATTAAATGTTGAGCCTGGTGTTGACGTCAGATGTGTTTATTAGATGGGAAGGAGGAGGAGGAGGGGAGGCTGGTGTTTATTAGAGGAGGAGGAGGAGGGAGGCTGGTGTTTATTAGATGGGGAGGAGGAGGAGGGAGGCTGGTGTTTATTAGATGGGAAGGAGGGGAGGGAGGCTGGTGTTTATTAGATGGGAAGGAGGAGGAGGGAGGCTGGTGTTTATTAGATGGGGAGGAGGAGGAGGAGGAGGAGGGAGGCTGGTGTTTATTAGATGGGAGGGAGGCTGGTGTTTATTAGATGGGAAGGAGGAGGAGGGAGGCTGGTGTTTATTAGATGGGGGGAGGAGGAGGAGGGAGGCTGGTGTTTATTAGATGGGAAGGAGGAGGAGGAGGGAGGCTGGTGTTTATTAGATGGGAAGGAGGAGGAGGAGGGAGGCTGGTGTTTATTAGATGGGAAGGAGGAGGAGGAGGGAGGCTGGTGTTTATTAGATGGGAAGGAGGAGGAGGGGAGGCTGGTGTTTATTAGATGGGAAGGAGGAGGAGGAGGGAGGCTGGTGTTTATTAGATGGGAAGGAGGAGGAGGAGGGAGGCTGGTGTTTATTAGATGGGAAGGAGGAGGAGGAGGCCGGTGTTTATTAGATGGGAAGGAGGAGGAGGAGGGAGGCTGGTGTTTATTAGATGGGAGGAGGAGGAGGAGGGAGGCTGGTGTTTATTAGATGGGAAGGAGGAGGAGGAGGGAGGCTGGTGTTTATTAGATGGGAAGGAGGAGGAGGAGGAACTAGAGGCTGATATGGGGAAACTACAGTACCAAGGTAGAGGAGGAGGAACTAGAGGCTGATATGGGGAAACTACAGTACCAAGGTAGAGGAGGAGTAACTAGAGGCTGATATGGGGAAACTACAGCACCAAGGTAGAGGAGGAGGAGGGACTAGAGGCTGATATGGGGAAACTACAGTACCAAGGTAGAGGAGGAGGAGGGAGGAACTAGAGGCTGATATGGGGAAACTACAGTACCAAGGTAGAGGAGGAGGAGGAACTAGAGGCTGATATGGGGAAACTACAGTACCAAGGTAGAGGAGGAGGGAGAAACTAGAGGCTGATATGGGGAAACTACAGTACCAAGGTAGAGGAGGAGGGAGAAACTAGAGGCTGATATGGGGAAACTACAGTACCAAGGTAGAGGAGGAGGAGGAACTAGAGGCTGATATGGGGAAACTACAGTACCAAGGTAGAGGAGGAGGGAGAAACTAGAGGCTGATATGGGGAAACTACAGTACCAAGGTAGAGGAGGAGGGAGAAACTAGAGGCTGATATGGGGAAACTACAGTACCAAGGTAGAGGAGGAACTAGAGGCTGATATGGGGAAACTACAGTACCAAGGTAGAGGAGGAGGAGGAGGAACTAGAGGCTGATATGGGGAAACTACAGTACCAAGGTAGAGGAGGAGGGAGGAACTAGAGGCTGATATGGGGAAACTACAGTACCAAGGTAGAGGAGAGGAGGAACTAGAGGCTGATATGGGGAAACTACAGTACCAAGGTAGAGGAGGAGGAGGAACTAGAGGCTGATATGGGGAAACTACAGTACCAAGGTAGAGGAGGTGGAGGAGGAGGGACTAGAGGCTGATATGGGGAAACTACAGTACCGAGGTAGAGGAGGAGGGAGGAACTAGAGGCTGATATGGGGAAACTACAGTACCAAGGTAGAGGAGGAGGAGGGACTAGAGGCTGATATGGGGAAACTACAGTACCAAGGTAGAGGAGGAGGAGGGACTAGAGGCTGATATGGGGAAACTACAGTACCAAGGTAGAGGAGGAGGAGGAACTAGAGGCTGATATGGGGAAACTACAGTACCAAGGTAGAGGAGGAGGAGGAACTAGAGGCTGATATGGGGAAACTACAGTACCAAGGTAGAGGAGGAGGAGGGAGGAACTAGAGGCCGATATGGGGAAACTACAGTACCAAGGTAGAGGAGGAGCTAGAGGCTGATATGGGGAAACTACAGTACCAAGGTAGAGGAGGAGGGACTAGAGGCTGATATGGGGAAACTACAGTACCAAGGTAGAGGAGGAGGAGGAGGGAGGAACTAGAGGCTGATATGGGGAAACTACAGTACCAAGGTAGAGGAGGAGGAACTAGAGGCTGATATGGGGAAACTACAGTACCAAGGTAGAGGAGGAGGTAAAACCTTTCACGCTTTCACAACAATAGTTAAGGATTAAATGTTGAGCCTGGTGTTGACGTCAGATGTGTTTATTAGATGGGAAGGAGGAGGAGGAGGGAGGCTGGTGTTTATTAGAGGAGGAGGAGGAGGGAGGCTGGTGTTTATTAGATGGGGAGGAGGAGGAGGGAGGCTGGTGTTTATTAGATGGGAAGGAGGGGGAGGGAGGCTGGTGTTTATTAGATGGGAAGGAGGAGGAGGGAGGCTGGTGTTTATTAGATGGGGAGGAGGAGGAGGAGGAGGAGGGAGGCTGGTGTTTATTAGATGGGAGGGAGGCTGGTGTTTATTAGATGGGAAGGAGGAGGAGGGAGGCTGGTGTTTATTAGATGGGGAGGAGGAGGAGGGAGGCTGGTGTTTATTAGATGGGAAGGAGGAGGAGGGAGGCTGGTGTTTATTAGATGGGAAGGAGGAGGAGGAGGGAGGCTGGTGTTTATTAGATGGGAAGGAGGAGGAGGAGGGAGGCTGGTGTTTATTAGATGGGAAGGAGGAGGAGGGAGGCCGGTGTTTATTAGATGGGAAGGAGGAGGAGGAGGGAGGCTGGTGTTTATTAGATGGGAAGGAGGAGGAGGAGGGAGGCTGGTGTTTATTAGATGGGAAGGAGGAGGAGGGGGGAGGCTGGTGTTTATTAGATGGGAAGGAGGAGGAGGAGGGAGGCTGGTGTTTATTAGATGGGAAGGAGGAGGAGGAGGAGGCTGGTGTTTATTAGATGGGAAGGAGGTGGAGGGAGGCTGGTGTTTATTAGATGGGAAGGAGGAGGAGGAGGGAGGCTGGTGTTTATTAGATGGGAAGGAGGAGGAGGAGGAGGCTGGTGTTTATTAGATGGGAAGGAGGAGGAGGAGGAACTAGAGGCTGATATGGGGAAACTACAGTACCAAGGTAGAGGAGGAGGAACTAGAGGCTGATATGGGGAAACTACAGTACCAAGGTAGAGGAGGAGTAACTAGAGGCTGATATGGGGAAACTACAGCACCAAGGTAGAGGAGGAGGAGGGACTAGAGGCTGATATGGGGAAACTACAGTACCAAGGTAGAGGAGGAGGAGGGAGGAACTAGAGGCTGATATGGGGAAACTACAGTACCAAGGTAGAGGAGGAGGAGGAACTAGAGGCTGATATGGGGAAACTACAGTACCAAGGTAGAGGAGGAGGGAGAAACTAGAGGCTGATATGGGGAAACTACAGTACCAAGGTAGAGGAGGAGGGAGAAACTAGAGGCTGATATGGGGAAACTACAGTACCAAGGTAGAGGAGGAGGAGGAACTAGAGGCTGATATGGGGAAACTACAGTACCAAGGTAGAGGAGGAGGAGAAACTAGAGGCTGATATGGGGAAACTACAGTACCAAGGTAGAGGAGGAGGGAGAAACTAGAGGCTGATATGGGGAAACTACAGTACCAAGGTAGAGGAGGAACTAGAGGCTGATATGGGGAAACTACAGTACCAAGGTAGAGGAGGAGGAGGAGGAACTAGAGGCTGATATGGGGAAACTACAGTACCAAGGTAGAGGAGGAGGGAGGAACTAGAGGCTGATATGGGGAAACTACAGTACCAAGGTAGAGGAGGAACTAGAGGCTGATATGGGGAAACTACAGTACCAAGGTAGAGGAGGAGGAGGAGGAACTAGAGGCTGATATGGGGAAACTACAGTACCAAGGTAGAGGAGGTGGAGGAGGAGGGACTAGAGGCTGATATGGGGAAACTACAGTACCGAGGTAGAGGAGGAGGGAGGAACTAGAGGCTGATATGGGGAAACTACAGTACCAAGGTAGAGGAGGAGGAGGGACTAGAGGCTGATATGGGGAAACTACAGTACCAAGGTAGAGGAGGAGGAGGAGGAGGAACTAGAGGCTGATATGGGGAAACTACAGTACCAAGGTAGAGGAGGAGGAGGAACTAGAGGCTGATATGGGGAAACTACAGTACCAAGGTAGAGGAGGAGGAGGGACTAGAGGCTGATATGGGGAAACTACAGTACCAAGGTAGAGGAGGAGGAGGAACTAGAGGCTGATATGGGGAAACTACAGTACCAAGGTAGAGGAGGAGGAACTAGAGGCTGATATGGGGAAACTACAGTACCAAGGTAGAGGAGGAGGAGGAACTAGAGGCTGATATGGGGAAACTACAGTACCAAGGTAGAGGAGGAGGGAGGAACTAGAGGCTGATATGGGGAAACTACAGTACCAAGGTAGAGGAGGAGGAGGAACTAGAGGCTGATATGGGGAAACTACAGTACCAAGGTAGAGGAGGAGGAGGAACTAGAGGCTGATATGGGGAAACTACAGTACCAATGTAGAGGAGGAGGAGGAACTAGAGGCTGATATGGGGAAACTACAGTACCAAGGTAGAGGGAGGAGGAGAGGAGGAACTAGAGGCTGATATGGGGAACTACAGTACCAAGGTAGAGAGGAGGAGGAACTAGAGGCTGATATGGGGAAACTACAGTACCAAGGTAGGAGGAGGAGGAGGAGGAACTAGAGGCTGATATGGGGAAACTACAGTACCAATGTAGAGGAGGAGGAGGAACTAGAGGCTGATATGGGGAAACTACAGTACCAAGGTAGAGGAGGAGGGAGGAACTAGAGGCTGATATGGGGAAACTACAGTACCAAGGTAGAGGAGGGAGGAGGAACTAGAGGCTGATATGGGGAAACTACAGTACCAAGGTAGAGGAGGGGGAGGAACTAGAGGCTGATATGGGGAAACTACAGTACCAAGGTAGAGGAGGAGGAGGAGGGAGGAACTAGAGGCTGATATGGGGAAACTACAGTACCAAGGTAGAGGAGGAGGAGGAACTAGAGGCTGATATGGGGAAACTACAGTACCAAGGTAGAGGAGGAGGAGGAACTAGAGGCTGATATGGGGAAACTACAGTACCAAGGTAGAGGAGGAGGAGGAGGAACTAGAGGCTGATATGGGGAAACTACAGTACCAAGGTAGAGGAGGAGGAGGAACTAGAGGCTGATATGGGGAAACTACAGTACCAAGGTAGAGGAGGAGGAACTAGAGGCTGATATGGGGAAACTACAGTACCAAGGTAGAGGAGGAGGAGGAGGAACTAGAGGCTGATATGGGGAAACTACAGTA
Organism: Oncorhynchus masou masou; assembly: GCF_036934945.1. Lineage (NCBI taxonomy): Eukaryota > Metazoa > Chordata > Actinopteri > Salmoniformes > Salmonidae > Oncorhynchus > Oncorhynchus masou. Next base: position 28,902 of record NW_027006670.1, read on the forward strand.
CCAAGGTAGAGGAGGAGGAGGAGGAACTAGAGGCTGATATGGGGAAACTACAGTACCAAGGTAGAGGAGGAGGAGGAGGAACTAGAGGCTGATATGGGGAAACTACAGTACCAAGGTAGAGGAGGAGGAGGAACTAGAGGCTGATATGGGGAAACTACAGTACCAAGGTAGGAGGAGGAGGAGGGACTAGAGGCTGATATGGGGAAACTACAGTACCAAGGTAGAGAGGAGGAGGAGGAGGAACTAGAGGCTGATATGGGGAAACTACAGTACCAAGGTAGAGGAGGAGGGAGGAACTAGAGGCTGATATGGGGAAACTACAGTACCAAGGTAGAGGAGGAGGAGGAACTAGAGGCTGATATGGGGAAACTACAGTACCAAGGTAGAGGAGGAGGAGGGAGGAACTAGAGGCTGATATGGGGAAACTACAGTACCAAGGTAGAGGAGGAGGAGGAACTAGAGGCTGATATGGGGAAACTACAGTACCAAGGTAGAGGAGGAGGAGGAACTAGAGGCTGATATGGGGAAACTACAGTACCAAGGTAGAGGAGGAGGAGGAACTAGAGGCTGATATGGGGAAACTACAGTACCAAGGTAGAGGAGGAGGAGGGAGGAACTAGAGGCTGATATGGGGAAACTACAGTACCAAGGTAGAGGAGGAGGAGGGAGGAACTAGAGGCTGATATGGGGAAACTACAGTACCAAGGTAGAGGAGGAGGAACTAGAGGCTGATATGGGGAAACTACAGTACCAAGGTAGAGGAGGAGGAACTAGAGGCTGATATGGGGAAACTACAGTACCAAGGTAGAGGAGGAGGAGGAGGGACTAGAGGCTGATATGGGGAAACTACAGTACCAAGGTAGAGGAGGAGGAGGGAGGAACTAGAGGCTGATATGGGGAAACTACAGTACCAAGGTAGAGGAGGAGGAGGAACTAGAGGCTGATATGGGGAAACTACAGTACCAAGGTAGAGGAGGAGGAGGAACTAGAGGCTGATATGGGGAAACTATAGTACCAAGGTAGAGGAGGAGGAGGAACTAGAGGCTGATATGGGGAAACTACAGTTCCAAGGAGGAGGAGGGACTAGAGGCTGATATGGGGAAACTATAGTACCAAGGTAGAGGAGGAGGAGGAGGTAAAACCTCCTACACGCTTTCACAACAATAGTTAAGGATTAAATGTTGAGCCTGGTGTTGACCTCTGATGTGTTTATTAGATGGGAAGGAGGAGGAGGAGGGAGGCTGGTGTTTATTAGATGGGAAGGAGGAGGAGGGACGGAGGCTGGTGTTTATTAGATGGGAAGGAGGAGGAGGAGGGAGGCTGGTGTTTATTAGATAAGGAGGAGGAGGAGGGAGGCTGGTGTTTATTAGATGGGGAGGAGGAGGAGGAGGGAGGCTGGTGTTTATTAGATGGGAAGGAGGAGGAGGGGAGGCTGGTGTTTATTAGATGGGAAGGAGGAGGAGGAGGGAGGCTGGTGTTTATTAGATGGGAAGGAGGAGGAGGGAGGCTGGTGTTTATTAGATGGGAAGGAGGAGGAGGAGGGAGGCTGGTGTTTATTAGATGGGAAGGAGGAGGAGGAGGAGGCTGGTGTTTATTAGATGGGAAGGAGGAGGAGGAGGGAGGCTGGTGTTTATTAGATGGGAAGGAGGAGGAGGAGGGAGGCTGGTGTTTATTAGATGGGAAGGAGGAGGAGGGAGGCTGGTGTTTATTAGATGGGAAGGAGGAGGAGGAGGGAGGCTGGTGTTTATTAGATGGGAAGGAGGAGGAGGAGGGAGGCTGGTGTTTATTAGATGGGAAGGGAGGAGGAGGAGGAACTCGAGGCTGATATGGGGAAACTACAGTACCAAGGTAGAGGAGGAGGAGGAGGAACTAGAGGCTGATATGGGGAAACTACAGTACCAAGGTAGAGGAGGAGTAACTAGAGGCTGATATGGGGAAACTACAGCACCAAGGTAGAGGAGGAGGAGGGACTAGAGGCTGATATGGGGAAACTACAGTACCAAGGTAGAGGAGGAGGGAGAAACTAGAGGCTGATATGGGGAAACTACAGTACCAAGGTAGAGGAGGAGGGAGAAACTAGAGGCTGATATGGGGAAACTACAGTACCAAGGTAGAGGAGGAGGAGGAACTAGAGGCTGATATGGGGAAACTACAGTACCAAGGTAGAGGAGGAGGGAGAAACTAGAGGCTGATATGGGGAAACTACAGTACCAAGGTAGAGGAGGAGGGAGAAACTAGAGGCTGATATGGGGAAACTACAGTACCAAGGTAGAGGAGGAACTAGAGGCTGATATGGGGAAACTACAGTACCAAGGTAGAGGAGGAGGAGGAGGAACTAGAGGCTGATATGGGGAAACTACAGTACCAAGGTAGAGGAGGAGGGAGGAACTAGAGGCTGATATGGGGAAACTACAGTACCAAGGTAGAGGAGAGGAGGAACTAGAGGCTGATATGGGGAAACTACAGTACCAAGGTAGAGGAGGAGGAGGAGGAACTAGAGGCTGATATGGGGAAACTACAGTACCAAGGTAGAGGAGGAGGAGGAGAGGAACTAGAGGCTGATATGGGGAAACTACAGTACCAAGGTAGAGGAGGAGGAGGAACTAGAGGCTGATATGGGGAAACTACAGTACCAAGGTAGAGGAGGAGGAGGGACTAGAGGCTGATATGGGGAAACTACAGTACCAAGGTAGAGGAGGAGGAGGAGGAGGAACTAGAGGCTGATATGGGGAAACTACAGTACCAAGGTAGAGGAGGAGGAGGAACTAGAGGCTGATATGGGGAAACTACAGTACCAAGGTAGAGGAGGAGGAGGGACTAGAGGCTGATATGGGGAAACTACAGTACCAAGGTAGAGGAGGAGGAGGAACTAGAGGCTGATATGGGGAAACTACAGTACCAAGGTAGAGGAGGAGGAACTAGAGGCTGATATGGGGAAACTACAGTACCAAGGTAGAGGAGGAGGAGGAACTAGAGGCTGATATGGGGAAACTACAGTACCAAGGTAGAGGAGGAGGAGGAACTAGAGGCTGATATGGGGAAACTACAGTACCAAGGTAGAGGAGGAGGAGGAACTAGAGGCTGATATGGGGAAACTACAGTACCAAGGTAGAGGAGGAGGAGGAACTAGAGGCTGATATGGGGAAACTACAGTACCAATGTAGAGGAGGAGGAGGAACTAGAGGCTGATATGGGGAAACTACAGTACCAAGGTAGAGGAGGAGGGAGGAACTAGAGGCTGATATGGGGAACTACAGTACCAAGGTAGAGGAGGAGGAACTAGAGGCTGATATGGGGAAACTACAGTACCAAGGTAGAGGAGGAGGAACTAGAGGCTGATATGGGGAAACTACAGTACCAATGTAGAGGAGGAGGAGGAACTAGAGGCTGATATGGGGAAACTACAGTACCAAGGTAGAGGAGGAGGAGGAGGAACTAGAGGCTGATATGGGGAAACTACAGTACCAAGGTAGAGGAGGGAGGAGGAACTAGAGGCTGATATGGGGAAACTACAGTACCAAGGTAGAGGAGGGGGAGGAACTAGAGGCTGATATGGGGAAACTACAGTACCAAGGTAGAGGAGGAGGAGGAGGGAGGAACTAGAGGCTGATATGGGGAAACTACAGTACCAAGGTAGAGGAGGGAGGAGGAACTAGAGGCTGATATGGGGAAACTACAGTACCAAGGTAGAGGAGGAGGAGGAGGAACTAGAGGCTGATATGGGGAAACTACAGTACCAAGGTAGAGGAGAGGAGGAGGAGGAGGAACTAGAGGCTGATATGGGGAAACTACAGTACCAAGGTAGAGGAGGAGGAGGAACTAGAGGCTGATATGGGGAAACTACAGTACCAAGGTAGAGGAGAGGAGGAGGAGGAACTAGAGGCTGATATGGGGAAACTACAGTACCAAGGTAGAGGAGGAGGAGGAGGAACTAGAGGCTAGAGGCTGATATGGGGAAACTACAGTACCAAGGTAGAGGAGGAGGAGGAGGAACTAGAGGCTGATATGGGGAAACTACAGTACCAAGGTAGAGGAGGAGGAGGGAGGAACTAGAGGCTGATATGGGGAAACTACAGTACCAAGGTAGAGGAGGAGGAACTAGAGGCTGATATGGGGAAACTACAGTACCAAGGTAGAGGAGGAGGAGGAGGGACTAGAGGCTGATATGGGGAAACTACAGTACCAAGGTAGAGGAGGAGGAGGGAGGAACTAGAGGCTGATATGGGGAAACTACAGTACCAAGGTAGAGGAGGAGGAGGAGGAACTAGAGGCTGATATGGGGAAACTACAGTACCAAGGTAGAGGAGGAGGAGGAACTAGAGGCTGATATGGGGAAACTACAGTACCAAGGTAGAGGAGGAGGAGGGAGGAACTAGAGGCTGATATGGGGAAACTACAGTACCAAGGTAGAGGAGGAGGAGGAACTAGAGGCTGATATGGGGAAACTACAGTACCAAGGTAGAGGAGGAGGAGGAACTAGAGGCTGATATGGGGAAACTACAGTACCAAGGTAGAGGAGGAGGAGGAACTAGAGGCTGATATGGGGAAACTACAGTACCAAGGTAGAGGAGGAGGAGGGAGGAACTAGAGGCTGATATGGGGAAACTACAGTACCAAGGTAGAGGAGGAGGAGGGAGGAACTAGAGGCTGATATGGGGAAACTACAGTACCAAGGTAGAGAGGAGGAGGAGGAACTAGAGGCTGATATGGGGAAACTACAGTACCAAGGTAGAGGAGGAGGAACTAGAGGCTGATATGGGGAAACTACAGTACCAAGGTAGAGGAGGAGGAGGAGGGACTAGAGGCTGATATGGGGAAACTACAGTACCAAGGTAGAGGAGGAGGAGGGAGGAACTAGAGGCTGATATGGGGAAACTACAGTACCAAGGTAGAGGAGGAGGAGGAACTAGAGGCTGATATGGGGAAACTACAGTACCAAGGTAGAGGAGGAGGAGGAACTAGAGGCTGATATGGGGAAACTATAGTACCAAGGTAGAGGAGGAGGAGGAACTAGAGGCTGATATGGGGAAACTACAGTTCCAAGGAGGAGGAGGGACTAGAGGCTGATATGGGGAAACTATAGTACCAAGGTAGAGGAGGAGGAGGAGGTAAAACCTCCTACACGCTTTCACAACAATAGTTAAGGATTAAATGTTGAGCCTGGTGTTGACCTCTGATGTGTTTATTAGATGGGAAGGAGGAGGAGGAGGGAGGCTGGTGTTTATTAGATGGGAAGGAGGAGGAGGACGGAGGCTGGTGTTTATTAGATGGGAAGGAGGAGGAGGAGGGAGGCTGGTGTTTATTAGATAAGGAGGAGGAGGAGGGAGGCTGGTGTTTATTAGATGGGGAGGAGGAGGAGGAGGGAGGCTGGTGTTGACGTCTGTGTTGTTTATTAGATGGGAAGGAGGAGGAGGGAGGCTGGTGTTTATTAGATGGGAAGGAGGAGGAGGAGGGAGGCTGGTGTTTATCAGATGGGAAGGAGGAGGAGGAGGGAGGCTGGTGTTTATCAGATGGGAAGGAGGAGGAGGAGGGAGGCTGGTGTTTATTAGATAAGGAGGAGGAGGAGGGAGGCTGGTGTTTATTAGATGGGAAGGAGGAGGGAGGCTGGTGTTTATTAGATGGGAAGGAGGAGGAGGAGGAGGAGGGAGGCTGGTGTTTATTAGATGGGGAGGGGGAGGGAGGCTGGTGTTTATTAGATGGGAAGGAGGAGGAGGGAGGCTGGTGTTGATGTCTGTGTTGTTTATCAGATGGGAAGGAGGAGGAGGGAGGCTGGTGTTTATTAGATGGGAAGGAGGAGGAGGAGGGAGGCTGGTGTTTATTAGATGGGGAGGGGGAGGGAGGCTGGTGTTTATTAGATGGGAAGGAGGAGGAGGGAGGCTGGTGTTGATGTCTGTGTTGTTTATCAGATGGGAAGGAGGAGGAGGGAGGCTGGTGTTTATTAGATGGGAAGGAGGAGGAGGAGGGAGGCTGGTGTTTATTAGATGAGGAGGAGGAGGGAGGCTGGTGTTGACGTCTGTGTTGTTTATTAGATGGGAAGGAGGAGGAGGAGGGAGGCTGGTGTTGACGTCTGTGTTGTTTATTAGATGGGAAGGAGGAGGAGGAGGGAGGCTGGTGTTTATTAGAGGAGGAGGAGGAGGGAGGCTGGTGTTTATTAGATGGGGAGGAGGAGGAGGAGGAGGGAGGCTGGTGTTGACGTCTGTGTTGTTTATCAGATGGGAAGGAGGAGGAGGAGGAGGAGGGAGGCTGGTTTTGACGTCTGTGTTGTTTATCAGATGGGAAGGAGGAGGAGGAGGGATGCTGGTGTTTATTAGATGGGGAGGAGGAGGGAGGCTGGTGTTTATTAGATGAGGAGGAGGAGGGATGCTGGTGTTGACGTCTGTGTTGTTTATCAGATGGGAAGGAGGAGGAGGAGGGATGCTGGTGTTGACGTCTGTGTTGTTTATCAGATGGGAAGGAGGAGGAGGGATGCTGGTGTTTATTAGATGGGAAGGAGGAGGAGGAGGGAGGCTGGTGTTTATTAGATGGGAAGGAGGAGGAGGAGGGAGGCTGGTTTTGACGTCTGTGTTGTTTATCAGATGGGAAGGAGGAGGAGGGATGCTGGTGTTGACATCTGTGTTGTTTATCAGATGGGAAGGAGGAGGAGGAGGGAGGCTGGTGTTGACGTCTGTGTTGTTTATTAGATGGGAAGGAGGAGGAGGAGGGAGGCTGGTGTTGACGTCTGTGTTGTTTATCAGATGGGAAGGAGGAGGAGGAGGGAGGCTGGTGTTGACGTCTGTGTTGTTTATCAGATGGGAAGGAGGAGGAGGAGGGAGGCTGGTGTTGACGTCTGTGTTGTTTATCAGATGGGAAGGAGGAGGAGGGAGGCTGGTGTTGACGTCTGTGTTGTTTATCAGATGGGAAGGAGGAGGAGGAGGGAGGCTGGTGTTGACGTCTGTGTTGTTTATCAGATGGGAAGGAGGAGGAGGAGGGAGGCTGGTGGTGACGTCTCTGTTGTTTATCAGATGGGAAGGAGGAGGAGGAGGGAGGCTGGTGTTGACATCTGTGTTGTTTATCAGATGGGAAGGAGGAGGAGGAGGGAGGCTGGTGTTGACATCTGTGTTGTTTATCAGATGGGAAGGAGGAGGAGGAGGGAGGCTGGTGTTGACGTCTGTGTTGTTTATTAGATGGGAAGGAGGAGGAGGAGGGAGGCTGGTGTTTATTAGATGGGGAGGAGGAGGGAGGCTGGTGTTGACATCTGTGTTGTTTATCAGATGGGAAGGAGGAGGGTCTTCTGGACAGGAAGAGACAACTGAACCGTGAGGTCACCACCCTCAGAAATACCCACGAGAGTCTGATGTCCCGCTTCCCGAACCTTCGCTTCGACTACAGGTACGCCGTGTGTGGGGTCCCCCAGCTCAGAGGGACAACACCTCCGTGTGTTCCTCTCCTCTCCTGTGGCGTTCAACCTCAGCAAAGAGAACCTTCCCCTTGATAACTTGATTATTGATGTCACATTTACATGTGAGTCATTTAGCAGACTCTCTTATCCAGGGAGTCATTTAGCAGACTCTCTTATCCAGGGAGTCATTTAGCAGACTCTCTTATCCAGGGAGTCATTTAGCAGACTCTCTTATCCAGGGAGTCATTTAGCAGACTCTCTTATCCAGGGAGTCATTTAGCAGACTCTCTTATCCAGGGAGTCATTTAGCAGACTCTCTTATCCAGAGAGACTGACAGTAGGGAGTCATTTAGCAGACTCTTATCCAGAGAGACTGACAGTAGGGAGTCATTTAGCAGACTCTTATACAGAGAGACTGACAGTAGGGACTATCAGCAACTGACTGTCAGCAACATCAGTGCTAGTAGGGAAAGACGAGCCCAGGGATTTAATTTGTTTGTCTCTGTCTCCCTCATAGTGACCCAGAACGTGGCTGGGACCGTAGCAGAGTGAAGGGGCTCCTAGCTAACCCGATAACAGTCAGTGTCTCTGTCTCCCTCATAGTGACCCAGAACGTGGCTGGGACCGTAGCAGAGTGAAGGGGCTCCTAGCTAACCCGATAACAGTCAGTGTCTCTGTCTCCCTCATAGTGACCCAGAACGTGGCTGGGACCGTAGCAGAGTGAAGGGGCTCCTAGCTAACCCGATAACAGTCAGTGTCTCTGTCTCCCTCATAGTGACCCAGAACGTGGCTGGGACCGTAGCAGAGTGAAGGGGCTCCTAGCTAACCCGCTAACAGGCAGTGTCTCTGTCTCCCTCATAGTGACCCAGAACGTGGCTGGGACCGTAGCAGAGTGAAGGGGCTCCTAGCTAACCCGATAACAGTCAGTGTCTCTGTCTCCCTCATAGTGACCCAGAACGTGGCTGGGACCGTAGCAGAGTGAAGGGCTCCTAGCTAACCCGATAACAGTCAGTGTCTCTGTCTCCCTCATAGTGACCCAGAACGTGGCTGGGACCGTAGCAGAGTGAAGGGGCTCCTAGCTAACCCGATAACAGTCAGTGTCTCTGTCTCCCTCATAGTGACCCAGAACGTGTCTGGGACCGTAGCAGAGTGAAGGGGCTCCTAGCTAACCCGATAACAGTCAGTGTCTCTGTCTCCCTCATAGTGACCCAGAACGTGGCTGGGACCGTAGCAGAGTGAAGGGGCTCCTAGCTAACCCGATAACAGTCAGTGTCTCTGTCTCCCTCATAGTGACCCAGAACGTGGCTGGGACCGTAGCAGAGTGAAGGGGCTCCTAGCTAACCCGATAACAGTCAGTGTCTCTGTCTCCTCATAGTGACCCAGAACGTGGCTGGGACCGTAGCAGAGTGAAGGGGCTCCTAGCTAACCTGATAACAGTCAGTGTCTCTGTCTCCCTCATAGTGACCCGGAACGTGGCTGGGACCGTAGCAGAGTGAAGGGGCTCCTAGCTAACCCGATAACAGTCAGTGTCTCTGTCCCCCTCATAGTGACCCGGAACGTGGCTGGGACCGTAGCAGAGTGAAGGGGCTCCTAGCTAACCCGATAACAGTCAGTGTCTCTGTCTCCCTCATAGTGACCCAGAACGTGGCTGGGACCGTAGCAGAGTGAAGGGGCTCCTAGCTAACCCGATAACAGTCAGTGTCTCTGTCTCCCTCATAGTGACCCAGAACGTGGCTGGGACCGTAGCAGAGTGAAGGGGCTCCTAGCTAACCCGATAACAGTCAGTGTCTCTGTCTCCCTCATAGTGACCCGGAACGTGGCTGGGACCGTAGCAGAGTGAAGGGGCTCCTAGCTAACCCGATAACAGTCAGTGTCTCTGTCTCCCTCATAGTGACCCAGAACGTGGCTGGGACCGTAGCAGAGTGAAGGGGCTCCTAGCTAACCCGATAACAGTCAGTGTCTCTGTCTCCCTCATAGTGACCCGGAACGTGGCTGGGACCGTAGCAGAGTGAAGGGGCTCCTAGCTAACCTGATAACAGTGAGTGACGTGTGCTACTCTACTGGACTGGAGGTGGTGGCTGGAGGGAAACTCTACAATGTCGTGGTGGACACTGAGGTTAGTTCCACCTGTTCCTGACTTTATATCAAGGCGAACAGTGCCGTGCTTTCACTGGTAGAGAGGAAGTGTGTGTGTTTGCTACTGTCGTCATGACGATAGTTCTGTCCAGGAGCTGCTGTTTCTGTACTGGAATGTGAAAGGGGGAGGGGCTTGGCTCCCATAACACTGTCTCTCTCTCTCTCGCTGTCTCTCTCTCGCTGTCTCTCTCTCGCTCTCTCTCTCGCTCTCTCTCTCGCTGTCTCTCTCTCTCTCTCTCTCTCTCTCTCTCTCTCTCTCTCTCTCTCTCTCTCTCTCTCTCTCTCTCTCTCTCTCTCTCTCTCTCTGTCTCTCTCTGTCTCTCTCTGTCTCTCTCTCTCTCTCTCTCTGTCTCTCTCTCTGTCTCTCTCTCTCTCTCTCTCTCTCTCTGTCTCTGTCTCTGTCTCTCTCTGTCTCTCTGTCTCTGTCTCTCTGTCTCTCTCTAGGTGACAGGTAAGAAGTTGTTGGAGAAAGGAGAGCTGAAGCGTAGATACACCATTATCCCCCTCAACAAGATCTCTGCCAGGACACTGAATGACAGCGTGGTCAACGCAGCCAAGAGTCTGGTGAGATGCAACACTGTTAAGAGAATTTAAGTGCCCAGTGTTCATAAACCCAATGTGATTTGCTTCCTCAGCCCGATACTGAATCAGACAGAGGCCCGGCGGAGGAATGTTTATTTATGAGAGCTCTGCCTATCGTTTCCCGGGTACATTGGTCTCTATACCTCACGTTTCGTCGTAAATGTTCCCCCCTCCTCTCGGATACAATGGCAACATAGTTCACAAGTCTTCTCCCCTACTCACACGGTCTACCACCTGTTAAACAATCTACGACAAGCCCAGGGTTTTATGATTTTAATAAGTCATACAGTCACACAGTGACAGAGTAGTATTCTGTTAGTTATAGTTCTACGTTAAATGTATCATTTAGTCATTATTCATAAAAAAAATCGCATAAACACACTTGAGCACAAACAGACCTACACACACCGTACACCCTCACACATGCCGTCCCTCCCACACACACACTCCACATGATATCTGCCGGCCCTTCTCAATAACAACGTTGGTTGTTTACGAGCTTCTCTCTCTCTCTCATATATACACTCTCCATCGGTAGGTTGGGGAGCAGAATGTCCATACAGCTCTGTCTCTGGTTGGCTATGAGGTAGACCTGAGGAAGGCGATGGAGTACGTGTTTGGTTCTACGTTGGTGTGTGATACATTAGACCATGCCAAGCGAGTGGCCTTCGACAAGAGAGTCATGACCAAGACCGTTACTCTGGGAGGAGACGTCTTCGATCCTCAGGGGACGCTGAGCGGAGGTGAGACACACAGCTCTGATGAAGACCGTTTTCTTCTCTATGCGTGTTCTGTCTTCATCTCTACAATCGTCTCGTTCTGTTCTCAGTCTGTGTTTCTCTCTCCCTCTAGGAGTCAGTCTGTGTGTGTCTCTCCTTCCCTCCTCGGTAATGTGGTGGTTATTTTCCGTCTCCCTGTAGGAGCCCGTCTGTGTGTGTCTCTCCTTCCCTCCTCGGTAATGTGGTGGTTATTTTCCGTCTCCCTGTAGGAGCCAGTCTGTGTGTGTCTCTCTCCCTGTAGGAGCCGGTCTGTGTGTGTCTCTCTCCCTGTAGGAGCCAGTCTGTGTGTCTCTCTCCCTGTAGGAGCCGGTCTGTGTGTGTGTCTCTCCCTGTAGGAGCCGGTCTGTGTGTGTCTCTCCTTCCCTCCTCGGTAATGTGGTGGTTATTTTCCGTCTCCCTGTAGGAGCCAGTCTGTGTGTGTATCTCTCCCTCTAGGAGCCGGTCTGTGTGTGTCTCTCTCCCTGTAGGAGCCGGTCTGTGTGTGTCTCTCCCCCTGTAGGAGTCAGTCTGTGTTTCTCTCTCCCTCTTGGAGCCAGTCTGTGTGTCTCTCTCTCCCTGTAGGAGCCAGTCTGTGTGTGTCTCTCTCCCTGTAGGAGCCAGTCTGTGTGTGTGTCTCTCCTTCCCTCCTCGGTAATGTGGTGGTTATTTTCCGTCTCCCTGTAGGAGCCAGTCTGTGTGTGTCTCTCCTTCCCTCCTCGGTAATGTGGTGGTTATTTTCCGTCTCCCTGTAGGAGCCCGTCTGTGTGTGTCTCTCCTTCCCTCCTCGGTAATGTGGTGGTTATTTTCCGTCTCCCTGTAGGAGCCAGTCTGTGTGTGTCTCTCCTTCCCTCCTCGGTAATGTGGTGGTTATTTTCCGTCTCCCTGTAGGAGCCAGTCTGTGTGTGTCTCTCCTTCCCTCCTCGGTAATGTGGTGGTTATTTTCCGTCTCCCTGTAGGAGCCAGTCTGTGTGTGTCTCTCTCCCTGTAGGAGCCGGTCTGTGTGTGTGTCTCTCCCTGTAGGAGCCGGTCTGTGTGTGTCTCTCCTTCCCTCCTCGGTAATGTGGTGGTTATTTTCCGTCTCCCTGTAGGAGCCAGTCTGTGTGTGTCTCTCTCCCTGTAGGAGCCGGTCTGTGTGTGTGTCTCTCCCTGTAGGAGCCGGTCTGTGTGTGTCTCTCCTTCCCTCCTCGGTAATGTGGTGGTTATTTTCCGTCTCCCTGTAGGAGCCAGTCTGTGTGTGTCTCTCTCCCTGTAGGAGCCAGTCTGTGTGTGTCTCTCCCTGTAGGAGCCAGTCTGTGTGTGTCTCTCTCCCTGTAGGAGCCAGTCTGTGTGTGTCTCTCTCCCTGTAGGAGCCGGTCTGTGTGTCTCTCTCCCTCTAGGAGCCGGTCTGTGTGTGTCTCTCCCTGTAGGAGCCGGTCTGTGTGTGTGTCTCTCCCTGTAGGAGCCGGTCTGTGTGTGTGTCTCTCCCTGTAGGAGCCGGTCTGTGTGTGTCTCTCCCTGTAGGAGCCGGTCTGTGTGTGTCTCTCTCCCTGTTGGAGCCGGTCTGTGTGTGTCTCTCTCCCTGTAGGAGCCGGTCTGTGTGTGTCTCTCTCCCTGTAGGAGCCCGTCTGTGTGTGTCTCTCTCCCTGTTGGAGCCAGTCTGTGTGTTTCTCTCTCCCTGTAGGAGCCAGTCTGTGTGTGACTCTCTCCCTGTAGGAGCCAGTCTGTGTGTGTCTCTCTCCCTGTAGGAGCCAGTCTGTGTGTGTCTCTCTCCCTCTAGGAGCCAGTCTGTGTTTCTCTCTCCCTGTAGGAGCCGGTCTGTGTGTGTCTCTCCCTGTAGGAGCCGGTCTGTGTGTGTCTCTCTCCCTGTAGGAGCCGGTCTGTGTGTGTCTCTCTCCCTGTAGGAGCCGGTCTGTGTGTATCTCTCTCCCTCTAGGAGCCAGTCTGTGTGTGTCTCTCTCCCTGTAGGAGCCAGTCTGTGTGTGTCTCTCTCCCTGTAGGAGCCAGTCTGTGTGTGTCTCTCTCCCTGTAGGAGCCGGTCTGTGTGTATCTCTCTCCTCTAGGAGCCAGTCTGTGTGTGTCTCTCTCCCTGTAGGAGCCAGTCTGTGTGTGTCTCTCTCCCTGTAGGAGCCAGTCTGTGTGTGTCTCTCTCCCTGTAGGAGCCGGTCTGTGTGTATCTCTCTCCCTGTAGGAGCCAGTCTGTGTGTGTCTCTCTCCCTCTAGGAGTCAGTCTGTGTGTGTGTCTCTCCTTCCCTCCTCGGTAATGTGGTGGTTATTTTCCGTCTCCCTGTAGGAGCCAGTCTGTGTGTCTCTCCTTCCCTCCTCGGTAATGTGGTGGTTATTTTCCGTCTCCCTGTAGGAGCCGGTCTGTGTGTGTCTCTCTCCCTGTAGGAGCCGGTCTGTGTGTGTCTCTCTCCCTGTAGGAGCCGGTCTGTGTGTGTGTCTCTCCCTGTAGGAGCCGGTCTGTGTGTGTCTCTCCTTCCCTCCTCGGTAATGTGGTGGTTATTTTCCGTCTCCCTGTAGGAGCCAGTCTGTGTGTGTATCTCTCCCTCTAGGAGCCGGTCTGTGTGTGTCTCTCCTTCCCTCCTCGGTAATGTGGTGGTTATTTTCCATCTCCCTGTAGGAGCCGGTCTGTGTGTGTCTCTCCTTCCCTCCTCGGTAATGTGGTGGTTATTTTCCGTCTCCCTGTAGGAGCCAGTCTGTGTGTGTCTCTCCTTCCCTCCTCGGTAATGTGGTGGTTATTTTCCGTCTCCCTGTAGGAGCCGGTCTGTGTGTGTCTCTCCTTCCCTCCTCGGTAATGTGGTGGTTATTTTCCGTCTCCCTCTAGGAGCCAGTCTGTGTGTGTCTCTCTCCCTCTAGGAGCCGGTCTGTGTGTGTCTCTCCTTCCCTCCTCGGTAATGTGGTGGTTATTTTCCGTCTCCCTGTAGGAGCCAGTCTGTGTGTGTCTCTCTCCCTGTAGGAGCCAGTCTGTGTGTGTCTCTCCTTCCCTCCTCGGTAATGTGGTGGTTATTTTCCGTCTCCCTGTAGGAGCCAGTCTGTGTGTGTCTCTCCTTCCCTCCTCGGTAATGTGGTGGTTATTTTCCGTCTCCCTGTAGGAGCCAGTCTGTGTGTCTCTCCCCTTCCCTCCTCGGTAATGTGGTGGTTATTTTCCGTCTCCCTGTAGGAGCCAGTCTGTGTGTCTCTCCTTCCCTCCTCGGTAATGTGGTGGTTATTTTTCCGTCTCCCTGTAGGAGCCAGTCTGTGTGTGTCTCTCCCTGTAGGAGCCAGTCTGTGTGTGTCTCCTTCCCTCCTCGGTAATGTGGTGGTTATTTTCCGTCTCCCTGTAGGAGCCGGTCTGTGTGTGTCTCTCTCCCTGTAGGAGCCCGTCTGTGTGTGTATCTCTCCCTGTAGGAGCCAGTCTGTGTGTATCTCTCCTTCCCTCCTCGGTAATGTGGTGGTTATTTTCCGTCTCCCTGTAGGAGCCAGTCTGTGTGTGTCTCTCCTTCCCTCCTCGGTAATGTGGTGGTTATTTTCCGTCTCCCTGTAGGAGCCAGTCTGTGTGTGTCTCTCCTTCCCTCCTCGGTAATGTGGTGGTTATTTTCCGTCTCCCTGTAGGAGCCAGTCTGTGTGTGTCTCTCCTTCCCTCCTCGGTAATGTGGTGGTTATTTTCCGTCTCCCTGTAGGAGCCAGTCTGTGTGTGTCTCTCTCCCTGTAGGAGCCAGTCTGTGTGTGTCTCTCCTTCCCTCCTCGGTAATGTGGTGGTTATTTTCCGTCTCCCTGTAGGAGCCAGTCTGTGTGTCTCTCTCCTTCCCTCCTCGGTAATGTGGTGGTTATTTTCCGTCTCCCTGTAGGAGCCGGTCTGTGTGTCTCTCCTTCCCTCCTCGGTAATGTGGTGGTTATTTTCCGTCTCCCTGTAGGAGCCAGTCTGTGTGTGTCTCTCTCCCTGTAGGAGCCAGTCTGTGTGTCTCTCTCCCTGTAGGAGTCGGTCTGTGTGTCTCTCTCCCTGTAGGAGCCAGTCTGTGTGTGTCTCTCTCCCTGTAGGAGCCAGTCTGTGTGTGTCTCTCCTTCGCTCCTCGGTAATGTGGTGGTTATTTTCCGTCTCCCTCTAGAAGCCAGTCTGTGTGTCTCTCCCTGTAGGAGCCAGTCTGTGTGTCTCTCCTTCCCTCCTCGGTAATGTGGTGGTTATTTTCCGTCTCCCTGTAGGAGCCAGTCTGTGTGTATCTCTCCTTCCCTCCTCGGTAATGTGGTGGTTATTTTCCGTCTCCCTGTAGGAGCCGGTCTGTGTGTGTCTCTCTCCCTGTAGGAGCCCGTCTGTGTGTGTCTCTCTCCCTGTAGGAGCCAGTCTGTGTGTGTCTCTCTCCCTGTAGGAGCCAGTCTGTGTGTGTCTCTCTCCCTGTAGGAGCCAGTCTGTGTGTGTCTCTCTCCCTGTAGGAGCCAGTCTGTGTGTGTCTCTCTCCCTGTAGGAGCCAGTCTGTGTGTGTCTCTCCTTCCCTCCTCGGTAATGTGGTGGTTATTTTCCGTCTCCCTGTAGGAGCCAGTCTGTGTGTGTCTCTCCTTCCCTCCTCGGTAATGTGGTGGTTATTTTCCGTCTCCCTGTAGGAGCCGGTCTGTGTGTGTCTCTCCTTCCCTCCTCGGTAATGTGGTGGTTATTTTCCGTCTCCCTGTAGGAGCCAGTCTGTGTGTGTCTCTCTCCCTGTAGGAGCCAGTCTGTGTGTGTCTCTCCTTCCCTCCTCGGTAATGTGGTGGTTATTTTCCGTCTCCCTGTAGGAGCCGGTCTGTGTGTGTCTCTCCTTCCCTCCTCGGTAATGTGGTGGTTATTTTCCGTCTCCCTCTAGGAGCCAGTCTGTGTGTGTCTCTCTCCCTCTAGGAGCCGGTCTGTGTGTGTCTCTCCTTCCCTCCTCGGTAATGTGGTGGTTATTTTCCGTCTCCCTGTAGGAGCCAGTCTGTGTGTGTCTCTCTCCCTGTAGGAGCCAGTCTGTGTGTGTCTCTCCTTCCCTCCTCGGTAATGTGGTGGTTATTTTCCGTCTCCCTCTAGGAGCCGGTCTGTGTGTGTCTCTCCTTCCCTCCTCGGTAATGTGGTGGTTATTTTCCGTCTCCCTGTAGGAGCCAGTCTGTGTGTGTCTCTCCTTCCCTCCTCGGTAATGTGGTGGTTATTTTCCGTCTCCCTGTAGGAGCCAGTCTGTGTGTGTCTCTCCTTCCCTCCTCGGTAATGTGGTGGTTATTTTCCGTCTCCCTGTAGGAGCCAGTCTGTGTGTGTCTCTCTCCCTGTAGGAGCCAGTCTGTGTGTGTCTCTCCTTCGCTCCTCGGTAATGTGGTGGTTATTTTCCGTCTCCCTGTAGGAGCCAGTCTGTGTGTGTCTCTCCTTCCCTCCTCGGTAATGTGGTGGTTATTTTCCGTCTCCCTGTAGGAGCCCGTTCCCAGTCGGCCTCTGTGTTGTCCAGTCTCCAGGAGCTGAGGGAGGTTCAGGACAGTCTGTCAGCCACGGAGACGGAGCTTCAGGCCCTGGACAAACAACTGTCTGGTCTCAAGGGGACCGCTGAGAGGTGGGTGCCCTGAAACATTTACTGTGTAGCTTTAGGAGTTCAGCTAATTCAATATTTCTGAAACATTTCTCTATATATTCCTTCTCTCTCTCTCCCTCCTCTACCCTCTCTCTCCCTCCTCTACCCTCTCCCTCCTCTACCCTCTCTCTCCCTCCTCTACCCTCTCTCTCTCTCCTCTCCTCTCTCTCCCTCCTCTACCCTCTCCCTCCTCTACCCTCTCTCTCCCTCCTCTACCCTCTCTCTCCCTCCTCTACCCTCTCTCTCCCTCCTCTACCCTCTCTCTCCCTCCTCTACCCTCTCTCTCCCTCTTCTACCCTCTCTCTCCTCTACCCTCTCTCTCCTCTACCCTCTCTACCCTCTCTCTCCTCTACCCTCTCCCTCCTCTACCCTCTCCCTCCTCTACCCTCTCCCTCCTCTACCCTCTCTCTCTCTCTCCTCTACCCTCTCTCTCCTCTACCCTCTCTCTCCTCTACCCCTCTCTCTCCCTCTACCCTCTCTCTCTCTCCTCTACCCTCTCTCTCTCTCCTCTACCCTCTCTCTCTCCTCTACCCCTCTCTCTCTCTCCTCTACCCTCTCTCTCTCTCCTCTACCCTCTCTCTCTCTCCTCTACCCCCTCTCTCTCTCTCCCTCTACCCCCCTCTCTCTCTCTCTCTCTCCTCTACCCCCCTCTCTCTCTCTCCTCTACCCCCTCTCTCTCTCTCTCTCCTCTACTCTCTCTCTCTCCTCTTCACCCTCTCTCTCTCTCTACTCTCTCTCTCTCCTCTTCACCCTCTCTCTCTCTCTCTCTACTCTCTCTCTCCTCTTCACCTCTCTCTCTCTACCCTCTCTTCACCCCTCTCTCTCTCTCTCTCTCTCTCTCTCCTCTACTCTCTCTCTCTCTCCTCTACCCCCTCTCTCTCTCCCTCTACCCCCTCTCTCTCTCTCCTCTACCCCTCTCTCTCTCTCTCTCCTCTACTCTCTCTCTCCCTTCACCCCTCTCTCTCTCTCTCTCTCTCTCTCTCTCCTCTTCACCCTCTCTCTCTCTACCCTCTCTCTTCACCCTCTCTCTCTCTACCCTCTCTCTCTCTCCTCTACCCTCTCTCTCTCCTCTACCCTCTCTCCCTCCTCTACCCTCTCTCTACCCTCTCACTCCTCTCCCTCCTCTAGGTATCGTTTGTTAAAGCAGCAGTTAGACATGAAGACAGAAGAGTTAGATATTCTCCAGGTTAAACTCCATCAGAGCTCCTTCCATAAACAACAGGAAGAACTGAAGATGTTACTGAAGACCATCGGTGAGCGCACACACACTCTCACACACACTCACACACACTCACACACACTCACACACACACACACACTCTCACACACACTCACACTCACACTCACACTCACTCTCACACACTCACAAACACACACACACACACACTCTCTCACTCTCTCACTCTCACAAACACACTCACACACTCTCACACTCACTCACACAATGTTATTCAACATATTTTTTAAAGGTGGGACAACACTTGATCCCAAAGAGTTGAACTGTGAGGCGAAAACATTAATGTAGTTACCTTTTATTTGTTGGATACGGAACAATTATTGAGTTAATAACAAACAGTAAGATATTTGTGCCCTCCTCATGCTGAGTTTTATAGTGTCCACGAGCTTCCTGTAGCTCGTCTGTGTGTCGAGGACAGGGGTTTTACGAGAGATGGCTTGAAGCTGACGATTGATTGACTTGGTGATTCAACCTACAGCTGGTATTCCTGTGACAGGAAGTGGGGTGGTATATAAACCTACAGCTGGTATTCCTGTGACAGGAAGTGGGGTGGTATATAAACCTACAGCTGGTATTCCTGTGACAGGAAGTGGGGTGGTATATAAACCTACAGCTGGTATTCCTGTGACAGGAAGTGGGGTGGTATATAAACCTACAGCTGGTATTCCTGTGACAGGAAGTGGGGTGGTATTTAAGCCTACAGCTGGTATTCCTGTGACAGGAAGTGGGGTGGTATTTAAGCCTTCAGCTGGTATTCCTGTGACAGGAAGTGGGGTGGTATTTAAACCTACAGCTGGTATTCCTGTGACAGGAAGTGGGGTGGTATTTAAACCTACAGCTGGTATTCCTGTGACAGGAAGTGGGGTGGTATTTAAACCTACAGCTGGTATTCCTGTGACAGGAAGTGGGGTGGTATTTAAACCTACAGCTGGTATTCCTGTGACAGGAAGTGGGGTGGTATTTAAACCTACAGCTGGTATTTCTGTGACAGGAAGTGGGGTGGTATATAAACCTACAGCTGGTATTCCTGTGACAGGAAGTGGGGTGGTATATAAACCTACAGCTGGTATTCCTGTGACAGGAAGTGGGGTGGTATTTAAACCTACAGCTGGTATTCCTGTGACAGGAAGTGGGGTGGTATTCCTGTGACAGGAAGTGGGGTGGTATTTAAACCTACAGCTGGTATTCCTGTGACAGGAAGTGGGGTGGTATTTAAACCTACAGCTGGTATTCCTGTGACAGGAAGTGGGGTGGTATTCCTGTGACAGGAAGTGGGGTGGTATTTAAACCTCCAGCTGGTATTCCTGTGACAGGAAGTGGGGTGGTATTTAAACCTACAGCTGGTATTCCTGTGACAGGAAGTGGGGTGGTATTCCTGTGACAGGAAGTGGGGTGGTATATAAACCTCCAGCTGGTATTCCTGTGACAGGAAGTGGGGTGGTATTTAAACCTACAGCTGGTATTCCTGTGACAGGAAGTGGGGTGGTATATAAACCTACAGCTGGTATTCCTGTGACAGGAAGTGGGGTGGTATTTAAACCTCCAGCTGGTATTCCTGTGACAGGAAGTGGGGGAGATAGAGAGGAGTAGAACAAAGGCCTCAGTGGTTCTTAGACTTCCTGGTATCTGGGAAATTAGGTCAGGGGTCAGGGGTCGGGGGTTAAGACTCCAGGTGCAGATTTAAACAGGATGAACCCAAAGTGGCTAATTTGATAGTTTTTTTTTTCTTTCCCCAAAACCTGTTTAACTTTAAATAGCAAATAGTTTTGGCACTTCCTGTCTAGCCAACAGCTGGCAGAACACAGTGGACAGATCATCATGCCACCAGAATAAGACCCTCGATATTTATTGGAAAGGAGCATCAAACGCATCGCCTTTTCACGTTCACCATCCTGTGAAGATCGTCATCGTTTATTTCATCTGTCGCCTCATTAAACTGCATGTTATCCTGAGTCGTAGCGGGAGGACCAGACACCACGTCACAGCGTGACTCCATGTTGAGTTCCATACGATGGTTATTAGCCTGTATCAATATTTACACCATTAAAGATGTTTCCACCACTCATTTCTCACGTAATTACATGTAACCAACACGGAACAGATCCCACCATGTCGAACAAATTAAGTGTCTCTCTCCCCTCTCTCTCTGTCTCTCTCTCTGTCTCTCTCTCACCTCTCTGTCTCTGTCTCTCTCTCAGAGGAGTGTGAGGAGACCCTGCGCAGCAGTAAGGAGGTCCAGAAGAAGGCAGATGAGAAGTACAAGGTCAGATTATCCCCATTGGTCATATCTGGACCTATCAGTGGTCTCCATTCAGGATCACATGCTACCAGAATTTTGCAACCCTACCCTGAGATAATGTATGCCATTTAGCAAACCTAATTACCCCCCCCCCCCCTTCCTCCCCTCCCAATTAAAAAATAAATATATTACAGAGTTTAATTTGGTTTAAGTGCCTTGCTCAGCGGCACATCGGCTCGGGTATTTAAACCACTGTCCTTTCGGTTACTGGCCCCTTGTTTTTCACCACGAGGCTACCTGGCGCCCTTATAAAGCCACTTGGTCATCCGTGCATAATTTAGTTTTTTCCCATATGAATGGTCTCGGGAACCCTCTGCTATGGTGTTTAACCCTCTGTCCTGGCTCTGTTGATATGGTGTTAAACCTCTCCTGGCTCTGTTGCCATGGTGTTAAACCTCTCCTTGCTCCACCAGGTGTTGGAGGATAAGATGAAGAATGCGGAGGCAGAGCGGGAGAAGGAACTGAAAGCTGCTCAACAGGAAGTCAACTCGGCTAAAACCAAGGCTGACGCGTTCAGTAAGAAACTGAAGGAGAGACAACAGGTGGAGACACAACACACACACACTGAGAGACACACACACACTGAGAGACACACACACACTGAGACACACATACTTTAATTCTGTGCCAAATGTCCCCAAAACCAAAGACACAGCACGATAACCCGGGTTACGTTACCCCAGCCGTAACCCGGGTTACGTTACCCCAGCCGTAACCCGGGTTACGTTACCCCAGCCGTAACCCGGGTTACGTTACCCCAGCCGTAACATTATTCAAGACCCTCCACAGTGTACAAACAAGGGGGTTGCACTTTTGACATGAAAGGGTGTGTGTGTGTGTGTGTAGGAGGCTGAGTCCCTGGTCCTAGAGTTGGAGGAGTTGAAGAGGGAGCAGACTGGCTATGAACAACAGATACTGGCAGTAGACGAAGCCATGAAGACGATCCAGGAACAGATAGACAACATGTCTACCACCGTGGCAGAGAACAAGGTACCGTTTACATCCTGGTCCAATACTGTCGAATGTCCTCCACCGCATCAGTTAGCCCTGTCCGAGTGTCTACCTCCTCAGTTAGCCCTGTCCGAGTGTCCACCTCCTCAGTTAGCCCTGTCCGAGTGTCCACCTCCTCAGTTAGCCCTGTCCGAGTGTCCACCTCCTCCAGTTAGCCCTGTCCGAGTGTCCACCTCCTCCAGTTAGCCCTGTCCGAGTGTCCACCTCCTCAGTTAGCCCTGTCCGAGTGTCCTCAGTTAGCCCTGTCCGAGTGTCCACCTCCTCAGTTAGCCCTGTCCGAGTGTCCACCTCCTCAGTTAGCCCTGTCCGAGTGTCCACCTCCTCCAGTTAGCCCTGTCCGAGTGTCCACCTCCTCCAGTTAGCCCTGTCCGAGTGTCCACCTCCTCAGTTAGCCCTGTCCGAGTGTCCACCTCCTCAGTTAGCCCTGTCCGAGTGTCCACCTCCTCAGTTAGCCCTGTCCGAGTGTCCACCTCATCAGTTAGCCCTGTCCGAGTGTCCACCTCATCATTTAGCCCTGTCCGAGTGTCCACCTCATCAGTTAGCCCTGTCCGAGTGTCCACCTCATCATTTAGCCCTGTCCGAGTGTCCACCTCCATCAGTTAGCCCTGTCCGGGTGTCTGGATTGTTGACATGAACTATTTATATTTGTTTGTTATTTCTTTATCACTGACAACACTCTCCTTCATCAACCTCTCTCTCCAGGAGTCTGTGCGTAAGGCCCAGGAGGAGTTGACTCGACAGAAAGAGGTGATCGTAGCCCAGGACAAAGAGATCAAGGTATGATCACTACATTACTGTCAGTAGTACTGGTGTTGTTATTTACCATGCTGCTCATCATCATCATCATCATTGTAATGTTGTCGTGGAAACCATCTCGGACACGCAGAACTAAAATCCTTCGTAAAAGCTTCAGATGCTGGATCAAGTTCTGCTGGAGATGTAGGTGAAAAGATACTAAGGAGATTAGCAAAGTCGAGCTCCCCCACCACCCCCACCCCACAATGGATCAGTCCACCCAGACAGGAACCAATCAGACAGGTGTCTGAGACTGATGGACTGTGCCATCCCCCACGGCCTCCACAATGGATCAGACCAATCAGACAGGTGTCTGAGACTGATGGACTGTGCCATCCCCCACGGCCTCCACAATGGATCAGTCCACTCAGACAGGAGCCAATCAGACAGGAGTCTTGTGCACCATTAAAATCTGTTGACCAACAGCCTATCAACCAACCAGTTGACTAAATGGGATCGGCCCTAGCTGTCACTCCGCCTAATATTGCGCGAGACATGTTTTAATTAATTTATTTTTTACAAGCATTTAAATGACCAAGAGAATATGGTTATAGGGCTCGTTCAGCGAATCAGACTTGTCTGCCTGATGTTGTTGGGCCTGAAAATGACTTGGAAGATCACTGACTGTTGGCTGAGTAACATGCTGAGTTCCACACTGAAGGAGAAGACGCCTCTGTTGTCCTAAAATATTTTATTTGACCTTTATTTAACCAGTAACATGCTTAGTTCCACACTGAAGGAGAAGACGCCTCTGTTGTCCTAAAATATTTTATTTGACCTTTATTTAACCAGTAACATGCTTAGTTCCACACTGAAGGAGGAGACGCCTCTGTTGTCCTAAAATATTTTATTTGACCTTTATTTAACCAGTAACATGCTGAGTTCCACACTGAAGGAGGAGACGCCTCTGTTGTCCTAAAATATTTTATTTGACCTTTTATTTAACCAGTAACATGCTTGGTTCCACACTGAAGGAGGAGACGCCTCTGTTGTCCTAAAAGAGGTGTTTCCGGGAAGAGGGGAAAGTCATTTGAGCAAACAAACAAGAAAAGGTGATTCGTAACGTTTTAAATCGATTTGTCTGACCGATGTGTGCTACATATAGATATTTTTGGGGGGGGGTTCCCTGCGTGCAGATGCCCTCATACTGTATCTTAAACGTTTGAATGGTTTGAATGGCGGGATTCGAAGCGTGTCAGTGAGCTGTTACATTCATAGTATATCTACAACCAAATGAAAGAGGATCCGACATCATGTCGTGAGATTTTACCCAGACCTCAAGTGGTCTTCTGATATGCTTTAAACATTTATGGACCCGAAGTTTGATTTAAAAAATAAATAAATAACCTGAGAATATTGGGGGAGGAATAAAATTGAGAAAATAGAGGCTCTGGAGACGCTTCAATATCAGTTGTTACGTGCATCTGTCCATGAGAGATTACTATAATCTCTGATCTCGGATCAGATCACTTTGTAAAAATATCTCAGTTCTACCCAACTCCTATGAGCTATTTTGACGATGTGATTTCATGTTCCATGATAACAAAGTGTGTGTGTGTGTGTGTGTGCGTGTGTGTGTTTTCCAGGGTAAAAGTACAGAAGCCAACCATATGAGAGAGAGAACCAATGAGTCTCAGTTGAAGATTAAAGAGTTGGAACACAAGATCAGCAAACACCGTAAAGACAGTCAGGAGGCGGCTGCTAAGGTACAGTTACTGATCAACAACAACAAACACCGTAGAGACAGTCAGTTACTGATCAACAACAACAAACACCGTAGAGACAGTCAGTTACTGATCAACAACAACAAACACCGTAGAGACAGTCAGTTACTGGTCAACAACAACAAACACCGTAGAGACAGTCAGTTACTGATCAACAACAACAAACACCGTAGAGACAGTCAGTTACTGATCAACAACAACAAACACCGTAGAGACAGTCAGTTACTGATCAACAACAACAAACACCGTAGAGACAGTCAGTTAATGATCAACAACAACAAACACCGTAGAGACAGTCAGTTAATGATCAACAACAACAAACACCGTAGAGACAGTCAGTTACTGATCAACAACAACAAACACCGTAGAGACAGTCAGTTACTGATCAACAACAACAAACACCGTAGAGACAGTCAGTTACTGATCAACAACAACAAACACCGTAGAGACAGTCAGTTACTGATCAACAACAACAAACACCGTAGAGACAGTCAGTAACTGATCAACAACAACAAACACCGTAGAGACAGTCAGTTATTGATCAACAACAACAAACACCGTAGACAGTCAGTTACTGATCAACAACAACAAACACCGTAGAGACAGTCAGTTACTGATCAACAACAACAAACA
Source organism: Oncorhynchus masou masou (assembly GCF_036934945.1). Classification (NCBI taxonomy): domain Eukaryota; kingdom Metazoa; phylum Chordata; class Actinopteri; order Salmoniformes; family Salmonidae; genus Oncorhynchus; species Oncorhynchus masou. The sequence goes on from NW_027006670.1 coordinate 52,971, forward strand.
CCGTAGAGACAGTCAGTTACTGATCAACAACAAACACCGTAGAGACAGTCAGTTACTGATCAACAACAACAAACACCGTAGAGCCAGTCAGTTACTGATCAACAACAAACAAACACCGTAGAGACAGTCAGTTATTGATCAACAACAACAAACACCGTAGAGACAGTCAGTTACTGATCAACAACAACAAACACCGTAGAGACAGTCAGTTATTGATCAACAACAACAAACACCGTAGTCAGTTAATGATCAACAACAACAAACACCGTAGAGACAGTCAGTTACTGATCAACAACAACAAACACCGTAGAGACAGTCAGTTACTGATCAACAACAACAAACACCGTAGAGACAGTCAGTTACTGATCAACAACAACAAACACCGTAGAGACAGTCAGTTACTGATCAACAACAACAAACACCGTAGAGACAGTCAGTTACTGATCAACAACAACAAACACCGTAGAGACAGTCAGTTACTAATCAACAACAACAAACACCGTAGAGGCAGTCAGTTACTGATCAACAACAACAAACACCGTAGAGACAGTCAGTTACTGATCAACAACAACAAACACCGTAAGTTACTGATCAACAACAACAAACACCGTAGAGACAGTCAGTTACTGATCAACAACAACAAACACCGTAAAGACAGTCAGTTACTGATCAACAACAACAAACACCGTAAGTTACTGATCAACAACAACAAACACCGTAGAGACAGTCAGTTACTGATCAACAACAACAAACACCGTAGAGACAGTCAGTTACTGATCAACAACAACAAACACCGTAGAGACAGTCAGTTACTGATCAACAACAACAAACACCGTAGAGACAGTCAGTTACTGATCAACAACAACAAACACCGTAGAGACAGTCAGTTACTGATCAACAACAACAAACACCGTAGAGACAGTCAGTTACTGAACAACAACAAACACCGTAGAGACAGTCAGTTACTGATCAACAACAACAAACACCGTAGAGACAGTCAGTTAATGATCAACAACAACAAACACCGTAGAGACAGTCAGTTAATGATCAACAACAACAAACACCGTAGAGACAGTCAGTTACTGATCAACAACAACAAACACCGTAGAGACAGTCAGTTAATGATCAACAACAACAAACACCGTAGAGACAGTCAGTTACTGATCAACAACAACAAACACCGTAGAGACAGTCAGTTATTGATCAACAACAACAAACACCGTAGAGACAGTCAGTTACTGATCAACAACAACAAACACCGTAGAGACAGTCAGTTACTGATCAACAACAACAAACACCGTAAGTTACTGATCAACAACAACAAACACCGTAAAGACAGTCAGTTACTGATCAACAACAACAAACACCGTAAGTTACTGATCAACAACAACAAACACCGTAGAGACAGTCAGTTACTGATCAACAACAACAAACACCGTAGAGACAGTCAGTTACTGATCAACAACAACAAACACCGTAGAGACAGTCAGTTACTGATCAACAACAACAAACACCGTAGAGACAGTCAGTAACTGATCAACAACAACAACAAACACCGTAGAGACAGTCAGTAACTGATCAACAACAACAAACACCGTAGAGACAGTCAGTTACTGATCAACTCTGCTTTCTAATCTCCATTTGATCTGTCGTCTCATCTCTTTATGTTCATATTCTGTCTGTTTGCAGATGGATCTGTTTGTCTCTTCAGAAGAGAGAGATCACTAAATCACAGCACTAATGTTCCTTCTGTTAGAAGAACGTGAGAGTCGTGTTCCGCGAGCCAGACTAACATTTATTTGCTCTCTCCACCCCTCTCATCTCTGCTCTCTATCTATCCATCCCTCTCTCTCCCTGTCCTCTATCCATCCATCTCTCCCTGTCCTCTATCCATCCATCTCTCTCCCTGTCCTCTATCCATCCCTCTCTCTATCCATCCCTCTCCCTGTCCTCTATCCATCCCTCTCTATCCATCTCTCTCCCTGTCCTCTATCCATCCCTCTCTCTCCCTGTCCTCTATCCATCCCTCTCTATTCTTCTCTCTCCCTGTCCTCTATCCATCCCTCTCCATCCCTCTCTCTCCCTGTCCTCTATCCATCCCTCTCTCTATCCATCTCTCTCCCTGTCCTCTATCCATCCCTCTCTCTCCCTGTCCTCTATCCATCCCTCTCCCTATCCATCCCTCTCCCTATCCATCCCTCTCTCCAGGTGTCTCGTATGTTAGAGGAACACGAGTGGATCAGTCAGGAGAGAGGCCTGTTCGGCCAGCCCAACTCAGGATACGACTTCAAGGTCAACAACCCTAAAGAGGCGGGCCAGAGGCTGAGGAAGCTGGAGGAGGCCAAGACACGACTGGAGAGATCTGTCAACAAGAGAGCCATGAACATGTTGAGTCAGGCCGAGGAGAGGGTGAGTTTGGGGAGGGGTGTGTTTCACATGTTGAGGAGAGGGTGAGTTTGGGGAGGGGTGTGTTTCACATGTTGAGGGGAGGGTGAGTTTGGGGAGGGGTGTGTTTCACATGTTGAGTCAGGCTGAGGAGAGGGTGAGTTTGGGGAGGTGTGTGTTTCACATGTTGAGTCAGGCTGAGGAGAGGGTGAGTTTGGGGAGGTGTGTGTTTCACATGTTGAGTCAGGCCGAGGAGAGGGTGAGTTTGGGGAGGTGTGTGTGTTTCACATGTTGAGTCAGGCCGAGGAGAGGGTGAGTTTGGGGAGGTGTGTGTTTCACATGTTGAGTCAGGCTGAGGAGAGGGTGAGTTTGGGGAGGGGTGTGTTTCACATGTTGAGTCAGGCCGAGGAGAGGGTGAGTTTGGGGAGGGGTGTGTTTCACATGTTGAGGAGAGGGTGAGGAGAGGGTGAGTTTGGGGAGGGGTGTGTTTCACATGTTGAGTCAGGCTGAGGAGAGGGTGAGTTTGGGGAGGTGTGTGTTTCACATGTTGAGGAGAGGGTGAGGAGAGGGTGAGTTTGGGGAGGGGTGTGTTTCACATGTTGAGGAGAGGGTGAGGAGAGGGTGAGTTTGGGGAGGTGTGTGTTTCACATGTTGAGTCAGGCTGAGGAGAGGGTGAGTTTGGGGAGGTGTGTGTTTCACATGTTGAGGAGAGGGTGAGGAGAGGGTGAGTTTGGGGAGGTGTGTGTTTCACATGTTGAGTCAGGCTGAGGAGAGGGTGAGTTTGGGGAGGTGTGTGTTTCACATGTTGAGGAGAGGGTGAGGAGAGGGTGAGTTTGGGGAGGTGTGTGTTTCACATGTTGAGGAGAGGGTGAGTTTGGGGAGGTGTGTGTTTCACATGTTGAGGAGAGGGTGAGGAGAGGGTGAGTTTGGGGAGGTGTGTGTTTCACATGTTGAGTCAGGCTGAGGAGAGGGTGAGTTTGGGGAGGGGTGTGTTTCACATGTTGAGTCAGGCCGAGGAGAGGGTGAGTTTGGGGAGGTGTGTGTTTCACATGTTGAGTCAGGCTGAGGAGAGGGTGAGTTTGGGGAGGTGTGTGTGTTTCCTTTGGACCTTGTATCAAATCTATTTGACTTCCTCCTTCCCCTCTTGGGCCCTTTTTCGAGGTTCTGGCAGATGTCAATAGGTAATGGGAGCACCCTTTGATATGATTGGAGGAGAGTTGAGAACGTGACCCTTGACCCTGTTTTTGCCCTAACTTCCATCAGTATAATGACCTGATGAAGAAGAAGAGGATCGTAGAGAATGACAAGTCTAAGATCCTCCAGACCATCGAGGAGCTGGACCAGAAGAAGAAAGAGGCCCTCAACATCGCCTGGCAGAAGGTCTGTCTGTGTCTGTCTGGCAGAAGGTCTGTCTGGCAGAAGGTCTGTCTATGTCTGTCTGCCTGGCAGAAGGTCTGTCTGTCGGTCTGTCTGCCTGGTAGGTCTGTCTGTCGGTCTGTCTGCCTGGCAGAAGGTCTGTCTGTCTGTGTCTGTCTGCCTGGCAGAAGGTCTGTCTGTCTGCCTGGCAGAAGGTCTGTCTGTCTGCCTGGCAGAAGGTCTGTCTGTCTGCCTGGCAGAAGGTCTGTCTGCCTGGCACAAGGTCTGTCTGTCTGTGTCTGTCTGCCTGGCAGAAGGTCTGTCTGTCTGTGTCTGTCTGCCTGGCAGAAGGTCTGTCTGTCTGTGTCTGTCTGCCTGGCAGAAGGTCTGTGTGTCTGTCTGTCTGGCAGAAGGTCTGTCTGCCTGGCAGAAGGTCTGTCTGTCTGTGTCTGTCTGCCTGGCAGAAGGTCTGTCTGTCTGCCTGGCAGAAGGTCTGTCTGTCTGCCTGGCAGAAGGTCTGTCTGCCTGGTAGGTCTGTCTGTGTCTGTCTGCCTGGCAGAAGGTCTGTCTGTCTCTGATGTTTGATAAATGTCTTAATGATACAGGACCATTTTGATGTGAAAACAAGTTGTGGTAAAAAGACACCAGACTGTTAGTCCTCTGAGACAGACATTATATCATCACCAGACTGTGTTAGTCCTCTGAGACAAACAGTATATCATCACCAGACTGTGTTAGTCCTCTGAGACAAAGACATTATATCATCACCAGACTGTGTTAGTCCTCTGAGACAGACATTATATCATCACCAGACTGTGTTAGTCCTCTGAGACAGACATTATATCATCACCAGACTGTGTTAGTCCTCTGAGACAGACATTATATCATCACCAGACTGTGTTAGTCCTCTGAGACAGACAGTATATCATCACCAGACTGTGTTAGTCCTCTGAGACAAAGATATCATCACCAGACTGTGTTAGTCCTCTGAGACATTATATCATCACCAGACTGTGTTAGTCCTCTGAGACAGACATTATATCATCACCAGACTGTGTTAGTCCTCTGAGACAGAGACATTATATCATCACCAGACTGTGTTAGTCCTCTGAGACATTATATCATCACCAGACTGTGTTCGTCCTCTGAGACAGACATTATATCATCACCAGACTGTGTTCGTCCTCTGAGACAGACATTATATCATCACCAGACTGTGTTAGTCCGCTGAGACAGACATTATATCATCACCAGACTGTGTTAGTCCTCTGAGACAGACATTATATCATCACCAGACTGTGTTAGTCCTCTGAGACAGACATTATATCATCACCAGACTGTGTTAGTCCTCTGAGACAGACATTATATCATCACCAGACTGTGTTAGTCCTCTGAGACAGACATTATATCATCACCAGACTGTGTTAGTCCTCTGAGACAAAGACATTATATCATCACCAGACTGTGTTAGTCCTCTGAGACAGACATTATATCATCACCAGACTGTGTTAGTCCTCTGAGACAGACATTATATCATCACCAGACTGTGTTAGTCCTCTGAGACAGACATTATATCATCACCAGACTGTGTTAGTCCTCTGAGACAGACATTATATCATCACCAGACTGTGTTAGTCCTCTGAGACAGACATTATATCATCACCAGACTGTGTTAGTCCTCTGAGACAAAGACATTATATCACCAGACTGTGTTAGTCCTCTGAGACAAAGACATTATATCATCACCAGACTGTGTTAGTCCTCTGAGACAAAGACATTATATCATCACCAGACTGTGTTAGTCCTCTGAGACAGACATTATATCATCACCAGACTGTGTTCGTCCTCTGAGACAGACATTATATCATCACCAGACTGTGTTCGTCCTCTGAGACAGACATTATATCATCACCAGACTGTGTTAGTCCTCTGAGACAAAGACATTATATCATCACCAGACTGTGTTAGTCCTCTGAGACAGACATTATATCATCACCAGACTGTGTTAGTCCTCTGAGACAGACATTATATCATCACCAGACTGTGTTAGTCCTCTGAGACAAAGACATTATATCACCAGACTGTGTTAGTCCTCTGAGACAGACATTATATCATCACCAGACTGTGTTCGTCCTCTGAGACAGACATTATATCATCACCAGACTGTTTGTCCTCTGAGACAGACATTATATCATCACCAGACTGTGTTCGTCCTCTGAGACAAAGTCTAGACATAGTTTCTAGAAATAAACAGGAGCGAAGTCTTCAGGTCTCTGGCAAAGTGACTCAAACTCTCCTGTCTCCTCTCGTTCTGTCTCCTCTCGTTCTCCTGTCTCCTCTCGTTCTCCTGTCTCCTCTCTACAAATGTGTGTCTCCAGGTGAATAAGGACTTTGGCAGTATCTTCTCCACCCTGCTGCCGGGGGCTGACGCCCGCCTGGCCCCTCCGGAGGGCTGCGGGGCCTTAGAGGGCCTGGAGTTCAAGGTGGCTCTGGGAAACACGTGGAAGGAGAACCTCACTGAACTCAGCGGAGGACAGAGGTACGGGGAGATCAATTTAATCATTAACTGATTGGTTATTGATACATACAGTGTGTGTGTTAGACTTGTGCTACTAATTTCCAGTTTACTAACCTCTGCAAACACAATGGTCGTTTACCCAGATCAGCTCTGGGGGGGAGAATCTGATATGATTTGGACAAAACACCAATCGGTGTGAATAATATCAGAATTGTACTGCCTGTGTGCACGCAGCCAGAAAGTGTCAAAGGTCAGATGATGGATTAAGACGGCTCTTTTGATTGGCTAGCGATCAGTAACACTAGCTCTGATTCTATTGAAGTGGACTCCGGTGAACAGAATGGTCCTCTTTGGCCGAACTCCCACGTTATAGTTTTATTCTAAAATTGATTTAAAAAAAAACTAACATTCTCATCCATCTACACACATTACATAATGTGACAAAGCGAAGTTTTTTTTTTTTTTTTTTTTTAAATACAGAAAAAAAATCTGAATTATCCTATTGACATCAGTATTCAGACTCTTTGCTGTGAGACTTGAAATGGAGCTGAGGTGCATCCCGTTTCCATTGACCCCTTGAGATGTTTCTACAACTTGATTGGAAAGGCACACACTTGTCTATATTAAGGTCCCACAGTTGACGGTGCATGTCAGAGCAAAAGCCAAGCCATGAGGTTGAAGGAATTATCCGTAGAGACCCGAGACAGGATTGTGTCGAGGCACAGATCTGGGGAATGGTAAAGACAGTAATTTGTGAACGATACAGTTTGCAAAGACGGAATTGTTTCAAAGATGGATAGACACGGCCGTTTCACTTCATAAAAAGAAAAAACAAATCTAAAAGATTATTTAAAAACACAGTGGACTCCATTTTGAAATGGAAGAAGTTTGGAACCACCAAGACTCTTCCTGGCTGCACGGCCAAACTGACCAATCGGGGGAGAAGGGCCTCGGTCAGGGAGGTGACCAAGAACCTGATGGAGACTCAGACAGAGCTCTAGAGCTCCTCTGTGGAGATGGGAGAACCTTCCAGAAGGACAACCATCTCTGCAGCACTCCACCAATCAGGCCTTTATGGTAGAGTGGCCAGACGGAAACCACTCCTCAGTAAAAGGCACATGAAGACTCTCAGACCATGAGAAACAAGATTCTCTGGTGAAACCAAGATTGAACTATTTGGCCTGAAGGCCAAGCGTCACGTCTGGAGGAAACATGGCTCCATCCCTACGGTGAAGCATGGTGGTGGCAGCATCATGCTGTGGGGATGTTTTTCAGGGACTGGGAGACTAGTGTACGGTGTAGAATAGAGAAAAGTACAGAGATCCTTGATGTAAACCTGCTACAGAGCACTCGGACCTCAGACTGGGGTGAAGGTTCACCTTCCAACAGGACAACAACTGTAAACACACAGCCAAGACAACGCAGGAGTGGCTTCAACACAAGTCTCTGAATGTCCATGAGTGGCCCAGTCAGAGCCCGGACTTGAACATCTCTGGAGAGACCTGAAAATAGCTGTGCAGCAACGCTCCCCATCCAACCTAACAGAGCTTGAGAGGATCTGCAGAGAAGAATGGGAGAAACTCCCCAAATACAGGTGTGCCGAGCTTCTAGCGTCATGCCCAAGACTGGAGGCTGTCATCGCTGCCAAAGGTGCTTCAAAGGGTCTGATGACTTATGAGAATGTGATATTTTATTTTTTAAATACATTTTCACACAGGTTTTTGCTTTGTCGTTTTGGGTTATTGTGTTGAGGTAAAAACACACAATATAATCCATTTTAGGGTCAGGCTGTAACGTAACAAAATGTGGAATAGGTCAAGGGTCTGAATGCACTGCAACTGTGTTCCAGGTCTCTGGTAGCCTTGTTGCTGTTTAAACCTGTGTTCCAGGTCTCTGGTAGCCTTGTCTCTGATCCTGGCCATGTTGCTGTTTAAACCTGTGTTCCAGGTCTCTGGTAGCCTGGTCTCTGATCCTGGCCATGTTGCTGTTTTTAAACCTCTGTTCCAGGTCTCTGGTAGCCTTGTCTCTGATCCTGGCCATGTTGCTGTTTAAACCTGTGTTCCAGGTCTCTGGTAGCCTTGTCTCTGTTCCTGGCCATGTTGCTGTTTAAACCTGTGTTCCAGGTCTCTGGTAGCCTTGTCTCTGATCCTGGCCATGCTCCTGTTTAAACCTGTGTTCCAGGTCTCTGGTAGCCTTGTCTCTGATCCTGGCCATGTTGCTGTTTTTAAACCTGTGTTCCAGGTCTCTGGTAGCCTTGTCTCTGATCCTGGCCATGTTGCTGTTTTTAAACCTGTGTTCCAGGTCTCTGGTAGCCTTGTCTCTGATCCTGGCCATGTTGCTGTTTAAACCTGTGTTCCAGGTCTCTGGTAGCCTTGTCTCTGATCCTGGCCATGCTCCTGTTTAAACCTGTGTTCCAGGTCTCTGGTAGCCTTGTCTCTGATCCTGGCCATGCTGCTGTTTAAACCTGTGTTCCAGGTCTCTGGTAGCCTTGTCTCTGATCCTGGCCATGTTGCTGTTTTTAAACCTGTGTTCCAGGTCTCTGGTAGCCTTGTCTCTGATCCTGGCCATGCTCCTGTTTAAACCTGCTCCCATCTACATCTTGGACGAAGTGGATGCTGCCCTGGACCTCTCACACACACAGAACATAGGACAGATGTTGAGGACACATTTCACACACTCCCAGGTAACACACCAGTCCTACACACACTGGGGCGGCAGGGTAGCCTAGTGGTTAGAGTGTAGAGGAGGTAGGGTAGCCTAGTGGTTAGAGTGTAGAGGAGGCAGGGTAGCCTAGTGGTTAGAGTGTAGAGGAGGTAGGGTAGCCTAGTGGTTAGAGTGTAGAGGAGGTAGGGTAGCCTAGTGGTTAGAGGAGGTAGGACACACTGGGGGGGCAGGGTAGCCTAGTGGTTAGAGTGTAGAGGAGGTAGGACACACTCCCAGGCAACACCAGTCCTACACACACTGGGGGGCAGGGTAGCCTAGTGGTTAGAGTGTAGAGGGGGCAGGGTAGCCCAGAGGTTAGAGCGTCGGACTAGTAACCGTAAAGGTTGCAAGATAGTCCGTTGTGGTAAAATAAAACTTGTTAACAGAACCCATTTCATAAATCTGTTTTTCCAGTCTCTCTAAAGCTGTTTTCTCCTCTCTGTAGTTTGTGGTGGTCTCTCTGAAGGACGGCATGTTCACCAACGCCAACGTTCTGTTCAAGACCAAGTTTGTAGACGGGGTGTCTGCCGTGTCCCGTACCACCCAGGCCCAACCAGACCAGAACAAGGGGCCGCGAAAAGGCCCGTCTCATCGGCCGCAGGCACAAAAAAGAATCGCCAGCTAGAGGCTCACTGATGTCTCGTTTGACCTTTTATACGTTAGGGTCTTCACTAAAAGCCTTTCTACGATTATTTAAATGTCCGTTCCACTAGCCGTCTGGCTTAACATGAAACCTGCATGTAGCAAGTCTTCTGCCCTTGTATACAGATGTTTGTCTGAAATATACTGTTCTACACCATGTATTTTAATGTCTTGTTGCTTAAAATTAAAGACCCCTTTCACAAACACAGTCTGGCGTAGTTTAAAACCCAAATAATGACGTCTTCAAAGCTCAAGGGTAGTTTATTTATTTATTTTGGAGACAAATTCACAAGAATTACATGCCTCCCTCTCACACCAAACCCGACCCCCGCTGTTGGGTTTTTAATCAACATGGCTGAAAATATATTTTTTTTTACACATGCAAACTGGGGGGAAAGAAGTAACTACCTAGTTCAGACAGAGAAACATCACTGGTCACCAACTCTAGTTCTGAAGAGCTCCAGATGTAGGTGCAGGCTTTTGGTCCAACCCAGCACTAGTTCACATTACCTATCATCAAGACCAGTGCAGGAGTTCACCAGAACTGAGCACTGGTCTCTGAGATTATCAACAGTATTGTGGAGATCCGGCACCTATTTCAGTCCAAACCGTGATAAGTGTTGGGCTGGAACAAAAGCCTGCTCACCTTGAAGATCAGGGGTGTTCATCTCATTCCGTGTCCACAGGGTTTTCCCCTTTCAATTAAAGACCTGGACAACCAGGTGAGGAGAGTTCCTTACTAAAGACCTGGACAACCAGGTGAGGAGAGTTCCTTCCTAAAGACCTGGACAACCAGGTGAGGAGAGTTCCTTCCTAAAGACCTGGACAACCAGGTGAGGAGAGTTCCTTACTAAAGACCTGGACAACCAGGCGAGGGGAGTTCCTTACTAAAGACCAGGACAACCAGGTGAGGGGAGTTCCTTACTAAAGACCTGGACAACCAGGTGAGTTCCTTACTAAAGACCTGGACAACCAATTGAGGGGAGTTCCTTACTAAAGACCAGGACAACCAGGTGAGTTCCTTACTAAAGACGAGGACAGCCAGGTGAGTTCCTTACTAAAGACCAGGACAGCCAGGTGAGGGGAGTTCCTTACTAAAGACCTGGACAACCAGGTGAGGGGAGTTCCTTACTAAAGACCTAGACAACCAGGTGAGGGGAGTTCCTTACTAAAGACCTAGACAACCAGGTGAGGGGAGTTCCTTACTAAAGACCTGGACAACCAGGTGAGGGGAGTTCCTTACTAATTAGTGACCTTTAAATTCATCAAATCAAGTACGAGGGAGAAGGGAAGACACTCAGCCCTCTGTGGAATGAGCTGATTGGCTGGAACAACAGCCTCAACACCCAGTAGCTCTCCAGGACCAGGGAGTTGACAACCAAAGTGTTAAATAAAGTTGCAGTATCGTCCCAAATGGCAACCCTTATTCCCCACTCGTAGTGTTTAGAGGATCAGGGCACCATGTGGGACGTACCATTGTAGTTCATCAGTAGGGGTGTACCGTACTGGCTGCTGTCGGAGAGAAAGAAGGGAGCCGTTTCACAGAACCTAACGGCACCAGATTCCCAAACTGACCAGGACTTGTTTTAAAAAAAAAGAAAGTACGTTAAGACTAACAAAAAAAAACATCTAACTGATTTTAGTTTGGGAAATCTATTCCAAAGTCTCCCAGAGATGCCTGTGATCCTTTACAAATCCAAACAAGATTTTAAAATGGATGTTTTGAGTCAATTATAATCATTGTGATCCGTGTGCTCAACAAAACAAGAGAATGGTTGTCCCGCGGCTGAATCGAGTTGATCCCTGGACTGCAAAAGTGCACCACTTCAGAGCATAGAATCCTATGGGATCTGGTCAACAGTAGGGCACTATATAGGGAATAGGGTGCTGTTTGTTTACATAGTGAGTTGATATGGCGTTTAACATTTATAAATGACCCAGCCAGCCGTCCACCCATTGACACAACACACATAATAATCATCACGCCTGTCCACAGAGATCTGGGGGTGTGTTCAGGGTTGACTAGGGGGGGTGTGTGTGTTCAGGGTTGACTAGGGGGTGTGTGTGTTCAGGGTTGACTAGGGGTGTGTGTGTTCAGGGTTGACTAGGGGGGTGTGTGTGTTCAGGGTTGACTAGGTAGGTGTGTGTGTGTGTGTGTTCAGGGTTGACTAGGGGGTGTGTGTTCAGGGTTGACTAGGGGGGGGTGTGTGTGTTCAGGGTTGACTAGGGGGTTGTGTGTGTTCAGGGTTGACTAGGGGGTGTGTGTGTTCAGGGTTGACTAGGGGGGGTGTGTGTTCAGGGTTGACTAGGGGGGGTGTGTGTTCAGGGTTGACTAGGGGGTGTGTGTGTTCAGGGTTGACTAGGGGGTGTGTGTGTTCAGGGTTGACTAGGGGGTGTGTGTGTTCAGGGTTGACTAGGGGGTGTGTGTGTTCAGGGTTGACTAGGGGGTGTGTGTGTTCAGGGTTGACTAGGGGGGTGTGTTCAGGGTTGACTAGGGGGGTGTGTGTGTGTGTTCAGGGTTGACTAGGTAGGTGTGTGTGTTCAGGGTTGACTAGGGGGGTGTGTGTTCAGGGTTGACTCTGGATGGTCCTCCGTAGTTCCTGGGCCTTGTCTCGTAGGTCAGGTCTGCTGTCTGTCTGCAGGGTGGACAGTGAACGCTGCAGCTGTTCGCGACTCTTTCCGGAGACACACTCCCACTGACCGCTCTCTGGAACGACACACACACACACACACAATGTCTCCTTCAGGGTCCAGGAGGGGACACACAATGTCCCCTTCAGGCTCTAGGAGGGGACACACTTTCCCCCTCGGGGAGACACACAATCTGTCCCCCCTCAGGGTCCAGGAGTGGATACACACTCTGTCCCCCCTCAGGGAGACTCGATCAGTGTCCCCCCTCAGGGAGACGGGGGGGAGAAAATGAATCCCCTTCAGAGTTTAGGAGATGAATAGTTTTCAAAACAGAAGATGACGCAGTGCTCATGAATATATTTTGTTCTCAAATGTTGGCTCAGGTTTGAGTAAAATAACCTCCTAGACATCGTGTGCTTCAAAATTCAACTCAAACACAGTCCTATATTCTAGGCATGGAAGGTCACACTGGTGCTTTCACTTCCTGGGTTAAAGACCCCCCCCCCCCTTTTAGAAGAGTTGAGAGAAGTGGGACTAGTCATATCGCCCCGGAAACAGACTGAACTTAGACTCACCTCCTGTCCTCTTCACCAGTAGTTCCACAACAGACAACGCTTCGGTCCTCACAGAGGAGTAACTCTTGTTCTCTACAGGAGGAAACATTTTAAATAAAAAAAAAACATTGTGAATCTCTCTGATAAGAAACATCTAGGATCACAGTTTCCCCACACCCGGATTAACAATCATGATTTACTCAAATGCTTCCCTAGTGGGGTGTGAGAGCAGTGTTCAGGTCTTCCCTAGTGGGTGTGTGAGAGCAGTGTTTAGGTCTTCCCTAGTGGGTGTGTGAGAGCAGTGTTCAGGTCTTCCCTAGTGGGTGTGTGAGCAGTGTACAGGTCTTCCCTAGTGGGGGTGTGTGAGCAGTGTGGAGGTCTTCCCTAGTGGGTGTGAGAGAGCAGTGTGGAGGTCTTCCCTAGTGGGTGTGAGAGAGCAGTGTGGAGGTCTTCCCTAGTGGGTGTGAGAGAGCAGTGTGGAGGTCTTCCCTAGTGGGTGTGTGAGAGCAGTGTGGAGGTCTTCCCTAGTGGGTGTGAGAGAGCAGTGTGGAGGTCTTCCCTAGTGGGTGTGAGAGAGCAGTGTGGAGGTCTTCCCTAGTGGGTGTGTGAGAGCAGTGTGGAGGTCTTCCCTAGTGGGTGTGAGAGAGCAGTGTGGAGGTCTTCCCTAGTGGGTGTGTGAGAGCAGTGTGGAGGTCTTCCCTAGTGGGTGTGTGAGAGCAGTTTGGAGGTCTTCCCTAGTGGGTGTGAGAGAGCAGTGTGGAGGTCTTCCCTAGTGGGTGTGAGAGCAGTGTGGAGGTCTTCCCTAGTGGGTGTGAGAGCAGTGTACAGGTCTTCCCTAGTGGGGGGTGTGTTAGCAGTGTACAGGTCTTCCCTAGTGGGGGGTGTGTTAGCAGTGTACAGGTCTTCCCTAGTGGGGGGTGTGTGAGCAGTGTTCAGGTCTTCCCTAGTGGGTGTGTGAGAGCAGTGTACAGGTCTTCCCTAGTGGGGTGTGAGAGAGCAGTGTACAGGTCTTCCCTAGTGGGGGTGTGTGAGCAGTGTTCAGGTCTTACCTAGTGGGTGTGTGAGAGCGCTGCATGTCTCTGTGAGAATAAGGGACAAGGCTGTGAAGTTCTGGTTGTCTTTCTCTTTCTCCAACAGTAGCAACCTACACAGGAAGGAACAACAGGATAAAATCTTTATCAAATCAGATGGGAGTCAGAAAGGACAGGAGAGGATAGGCATGGCAGCAGCTCCACCTCGCCCTCCGATAGGCTAGAGGAAGCAGCTCCACCTGCTAGAGGAAGCAGCTCCACCAGCTAGAGGAAGCAGCTCCACCTGCTAGAGGAAGCAGCTCCACCTGCTAGAGGAAGCAGCTCCACCTGCTAGAGGAAGCAGCTCCACCTGCTAGAGGAAGCAGCTCCACCTGCTAGAGGAAGCAGCTCCACCTGCTAGAGGAAGCAGCTCCACCTGCTAGAGGAAGCAGCTCCACCTGCTAGAGGAAGCAGCTCCACCTGCTAGAGGAAGCAGCTCCACCTGCTAGAGGAAGCAGCTCCACCTGCTAGAGGAAGCAGCTCCACCTGCTAGAGGAAGCAGCTCCACCTGCTAGAGGAAGCAGCTCCACCTGCTAGAGGAAGCAGCTCCACCTGCTAGAGGAAGCAGCTCCACCTGCTAGAGGAAGCAGCTCCACCTGCTAGAGGAAGCAGCTCCACCTGCTAGAGGAAGCAGCTCCACCTGCTAGAGGAAGCAGCTCCACCTGCTAGAGGAAGCAGCTCCACCTGCTAGAGGAAGCAGCTCCACCTGCTAGAGGAAGCAGCTCCACCCCCGATAGGCTAGAGGAAGCAGCTCCACCCCCGATAGGCTAGAGGAAGCAGCTCCACCCCGATAGGCTAGAGGAAGCAGCTCCACCCCCGATAGGCTAGGAGGAAGCAGCTCCACCCCCGATAGGCTAGAGGAAGCAGCTCCACCCCCGATAGGCTAGAGGAAGCAGCTCCACCCCCGATAGGCTAGAGGAAGCAGCTCCACCCCCGATAGGCTAGAGGAAGCAGCTCCACCCCGATAGGCTAGAGGAAGCAGCTCCACCCCGATAGGCTAGAGGAAGCAGCTCCACCCCGATAGGCTAGGAGGAAGCAGCTCCACCCCGATAGGCTAGAGGAAGCAGCTCCACCCCCGATAGGCTAGGAGGAAGCAGCTCCACCCCGATAGGCTAGAGGAAGCAGCTCCACCCCGATAGGCTAGAGGAAGCAGCTCCACCCCGATAGGCTAGAGGAAGCAGCTCCACCCCCGATAGGCTAGAGGAAGCAGCTCCACCCCCGATAGGCTAGAGGAAGCAGCTCCACCCCCGATAGGCTAGGAGGAAGCAGCTCCACCCCGATAGGCTAGAGGAAGCAGCTCCACCCCCGATAGGCTAGAGGAAGCAGCTCCACCCCCGATAGGCTAGAGGAAGCAGCTCCACCCCCGATAGGCTAGAGGAAGCAGCTCCACCCCGATAGGCTAGAGGAAGCAGCTCCACCCCGATAGGCTAGGAGGAAGCAGCTCCACCCCGATAGGCTAGAGGAAGCAGCTCCACCCCGATAGGCTAGAGGAAGCAGCTCCACCCCCGATAGGCTAGAGGAAGCAGCTCCACCCCCGATAGGCTAGAGGAAGCAGCTCCACCCCCGAAGATAGGCTAGAGGAAGCAGCTCCACCCCCGATAGGCTAGAGGAAGCAGCTCCACCCCCGATAGGCTAGAGGAAGCAGCTCCACCCCGATAGGCTAGAGGAAGCAGCTCCACCCCCGATAGGCTAGAGGAAGCAGCTCCACCCCCGATAGGCTAGAGGAAGCAGCTCCACCCCCGATAGGCTAGAGGAAGCAGCTCCACCCCCGATAGGCTAGAGGAAGCAGCTCCACCCCCGATAGGCTAGAGGAAGCAGCTCCACCCCCGATAGGCTAGAGGAAGCAGCTCCACCCCGATAGGCTAGAGGAAGCAGCTCCACCCCCGATAGGCTAGAGGAAGCAGCTCCACCCCGATAGGCTAGAGGAAGCAGCTCCACCCCCGATAGGCTAGAGGAAGCAGCTCCACCCCGATAGGCTAGAGGAAGCAGCTCCACCCCCGATAGGCTAGAGGAAGCAGCTCCACCCCGATAGGCTAGAGGAAGCAGCTCCACCCCGATAGGCTAGAGGAAGCAGCTCCACCCCCGATAGGCTAGAGGAAGCAGCTCCACCCCCGATAGGCTAGGAGGAAGCAGCTCCACCCCGATAGGCTAGAGGAAGCAGCTCCACCCCCGATAGGCTAGAGGAAGCAGCTCCACCCCGATAGGCTAGAGGAAGCAGCTCCACCCCCGATAGGCTAGAGGAAGCAGCTCCACCCCCGATAGGCTAGAGGAAGCAGCTCCACCCCCGATAGGCTAGAGGAAGCAGCTCCACCCCGATAGGCTAGAGGAAGCAGCTCCACCCCCGATAGGCTAGAGGAAGCAGCTCCACCCCGATAGGCTAGAGGAAGCAGCTCCACCCCCGATAGGCTAGAGGAAGCAGCTCCACCCCGATAGGCTAGAGGAAGCAGCTCCACCCCCGATAGGCTAGGAGGAAGCAGCTCCACCCCGATAGGCTAGAGGAAGCAGCTCCACCCCCGATAGGCTAGAGGAAGCAGCTCCACCCCGATAGGCTAGAGGAAGCAGCTCCACCCCGATAGGCTAGAGGAAGCAGCTCCACCCCGATAGGCTAGAGGAAGCAGCTCCACCCCCGATAGGCTAGAGGAAGCAGCTCCACCCCCGATAGGCTAGAGGAAGCAGCTCCACCCCGATAGGCTAGAGGAAGCAGCTCCACCCCGATAGGCTAGAGGAAGCAGCTCCACCCCCGATAGGCTAGAGGAAGCAGCTCCACCCCCGATAGGCTAGAGGAAGCAGCTCCACCCCGATAGGCTAGAGGAAGCAGCTCCACCCCCGATAGGCTAGGAGGAAGCAGCTCCACCCCCGATAGGCTAGAGGAAGCAGCTCCACCCCCGATAGGCTAGAGGAAGCAGCTCCACCTCCGATAGGCTAGAGGAAGCAGCTCCACCTCCGATAGGCTAGAGGAAGCAGCTCCACCTCCGATAGGCTAGAGGAAGCAGCTCCACCTCCGATAGGCTAGAGGAAGCAGCTCCACCTCCGATAGGCTAGAGGAAGCAGCTCCACCTCCGATAGGCTAGAGGAAGCAGCTCCACCTCCGATAGGCTAGAGGAAGCAGCTCCACCTCCGATAGGCTAGAGGAAGCAGCTCCACCTCCGATAGGCTAGAGGAAGCAGCTCCACCTCCGATAGGCTAGAGGAAGCAGCTCCACCTCCGATAGGCTAGAGGAAGCAGCTCCACCTCCGATAGGCTAGAGGAAGCAGCTCCACCTCCGATAGGCTAGAGGAAGCAGCTCCACCTCCGATAGGCTAGAGGAAGCAGCTCCACCTCGCCCTCCGATAGGCTAGACATGTTTTAAGTCTTTCAGATCTAGATTGGCGTAGAACAGGGCTCTCCAACCCTGTTCCTGTAGAGAGACCCTCCTGTAGAGAACCCCTCCTGTAGGTTTAAACTCCAACCCTGTTCCTGGAGAGAGACCCTCCTGTAGAGAACCCCTCCTGTAGGTTTAAACTCCAACCCTGTTCCTGTAGAGAGACCCTCCCGTAGAGACACCCTCCCGTAGAGAGACCCTCCACAACCTTCATAGACTGTGTTTGTGTCCTTACCTCTGGAAGTATGTCTTCATAGACTGTAGCACCCCCACCTGGACCCTCCATGTACTGAGTTTCAACCTCTCACACATTAGACAGCACAGGTCCAACTGGAAACGCTCTGGGAACATGGGAGACACACAGCATTAAACACACAGTACTGCAATACAATCACTTCTCATATAATCACCTTATTGTTTTGGCTTCTATTGACATTAGACCAAAACATTTACAAACCTCACCCTGGGTTTGTGCCGTCGTTGGGCCAGTCAGAACCTTACCCTGGGTTTGTGCCGTCGTTGGGCCAGTCAGAACCTTACCCTGGGTTTGGGCCAGTCAGAACCTTACCCTGGGTTTGTGCGGTCATTGGGCCAGTCAGAACCTTACCCTGGGTTTGGGCCAGTCAGAACCTTACCCTGGGTTTGGGCCAGTCAGAACCTTTCCCTGGGTTTGGGCCAGTCAGAACCTTTCCCTGGGTTTGGGCCAGTCAGAACCTTTCCCTGGGTTTGGGCCAGTCAGAACCTTACCCTGGGTTTGGGCCAGTCAGAACCTTACCCTGGGTTTGGGCCAGTCAGAACCTTACCCTGGGTTTGGGCCAGTCAGAACCTTACCCTGGGTTTGGGCCAGTCAGAACCTTACCCTGGGTTTGGGCCAGTCAGAACCTTACCCTGGGTTTGTGCCGTCGTTGGGCCAGTCAGAACCTTACCCTGGGTTTGTGCCGTCGTTGGGCCAGTCAGAACCTTGCCCTGGGTTTGTGCCGTCGTTGGGCCAGTCAGAACCTTGCCCTGGGTTTGTGCCGTCGTTGGGCCAGTCAGAACCTTACCCTGGGTTTGTGCCGTCGTTGGGCCAGTCAGAACCTCACCCTGGGTTTGTGCCGTCGTTGGGCCAGTCAGAACCTCACCCTGGGTTTGTGCCGTCGTTGGGCCAGTCAGAACCTCGCCCTGGGTTTGTGCCGTCGTTGGGCCAGTCAGAACCTCGCCCTGGGTTTGTGCCGTCGTTGGGCCAGTCAGAACCTCGCCCTGGGTTTGTGCCGTCGTTGGGCCAGTCAGAACCTTACCCTGGGTTTGTGCCGTCGTTGGGCCAGTCAGAACCTTACCCTGGGTTTGTGCCGTCGTTGGGCCAGTCAGAACCTCACCCTGGGTTTGTGCCGTCGTTGGGCCAGTCAGAACCTTACCCTGGGTTTGGGCCAGTCAGAACCTCACCCTGGGTTTGTGCCGTCGTTGGGCCAGTCAGAACCTTACCCTGGGTTTGTGTGTTGTTGGGCCAGGTCTTGCCCAGCGTCTGGAAGGCACAGAGTAGAGCTTCAGTCTGCAGCTCCTTCTCCTTCTCATCCCGATCGTCATCACTGTCATGTCTCAACCTCGAAGTTGCAGCAGAGTTCTGTAACAGAGGATTCGACATCACACATTTTGGACCAATCGATAGAACGCTGATGTCATAAAGGAGAAATACAGAAACTCTGTCCGTCCGTCTCTCGCTCACCTTCTTAATGAGTGGTATGAGTATGTCTGCCATGTCACTGAAGCGGTCTTCCTCTGTGGCCTGCAGGACGTCAGCAGCACAGCCCAGGGCAGCCATCTTGTAGACCAGGTTGTCTTTACGACACTCCTTCAACACCAGATCTATCACCTCTGGTACACTGGGCTGGCCCGGGGAGGACTTCTGGAGTTCACCACTAACACACAACATCATCATTATCATCACCAACATCATCCTCATTATCACCACCATCATCCCCCTCATTAACACCAACATCATCCCCCTCATTCTCAACAACATCATCCCCCTCATTATCACCAACATCATCCCCCTCATTAACACCAACACCATCCTCCTCCTCATTATCACCATCCTCCCCCTCATTATCACCAACATCATCCCCCTCATTCTCACCAACATCATCCCCCTCATTCTCAACAACATCATCCCCCTCATTCTCAACAACATCATCCCCCTCATTCTCAACAACATTCTCCTCCTCATTATCACCAACATCATCCCCCTCATTCTCACCAACATCATCCCCCTCATTCTCACCAACATCATCCCCCTCATTCTCAACAACATCATCCCCCTCATTATCACCAACATTCTCCCCCTCATTATCACCAACATCCCTCATTACCAACATCATCCTCCTCATTATCACCAACATCCCCATTATCACCAACATCCCCATTATCACCAACATCCCCATTATCACCAACATCCCCATTATCACCAACATCCTCATCACAGGGACAAGAGACAGACTGCTCCTAGTGTCAGAAGGAGAGGAGAAACCATACCTGCACTTAGACACAACAGAGCCGATGGCGTTCAACAGCTCCTCCTGCGGACAAACAAACAACTGGTGTGAGAAGACATCTGTACTAAACACTAGACACAAACAAACTGGTGTGAGAAGACATCTGTACTAAACACTAGACACAAACAACTGGTGTGAGAAGACATCTGTACTAAACACTAGACACAAACAACTGGTGTGAGAAGACATCTGTACTAAACACTAGACACAAACAAACTGGTGTGAGAAGACATCTGTACTAAACACTAGACACAAACAAACTGGTGTGAGAAGACATCTGTACTAGACACTAGACGCAAACAAACTGGTGTGAGAAGACAGCTGTACTAAACACAAGTTGGTCAAGTTAATTACAACCTCATCTCTTATAATTACCCCCCCCCCCCCCTTCTACCGACCACTTTATCTCACACACACACACACACCTTTCCAGTCCAGGTGCGTCCAACCAGTCCCTGCAGTAGAGCGGACAACACCATACCCAGGTGAGGGGCGACCAGAGAACCCGTCTGTTGCTTAGCGATGGACGCCATGGCAGCCGCGCCCTGGGCCTTCATCTTCCACGACTGGGACTGCAAGGCCTTCTGGGTAATGTCGATCAGCTCCGTCATGTAGAGGCGGATGCCCCCAAAGCTTCCTGGAAGACACGACGAGAGGTCAGGGGTTGAAAGGTCAAAGTGTTTCGTCTTTTCTATTTATTTATTTTTAAACCTCTTTCTTCGTGGGAATCCAGGTGGTCGTCAGAGGAAGGCCCTAAAAATGGTCAAAGACCCCAGCCACCCCAGTCAGACTGTTCTCTCTACTACCGCATGGCAAGCGGTACCGGAGTGCCAAGTCGAGGACAAAAAGGCTTCTCAACAGCTTTTACCCCCAAGCCATAAGACTCCTGAACAGGTAACCAATGGTTACCTGGACTATCTGCATTGTGTCCCCTCTTTTACGCTGCTGTTATTCTCTGTTTATCATATATGCATTGTCACTTTAACTATACATTCATGTACATACTACCTCAATTGGGCCGACCAACCAGTGCTCCCGCACATCGGCTAACCGGACTATCTGCATTGTGTCCCACCACCCGCCAACCCCTCTTTTTACACTACTGCTACTCTCTGTTCATCATATATGCACAGTCACTTTAACTTCTCTAGGGTAGGGGGCAGCATTCGGAATTTTGGATGAAAAGCGTGCCCAAATTAAACTGCCTGCTACTCAGGCCCAGAAGCTAGGATATGCATATCATTGGTAGAGTTGGATAGAAAACACCCCAACGTTTCCAAAACTGTTAAAATAATGTCTGTGAGTATAACAGAACTGATATGGCAGGTGAAAACCCGAGGAAAATCCATCCAGGAAGGACTATTATTTTGAAAGGCTGTTTTTCCATTGAAAGCCTATCCACCATACAAAGACCTAGGACCCAGTTCACGATCTCTATGGCTTCCTCTACATGTGGCCAGTCTTTTAGGCATTGTTTCAGGCTTTTACTCTGAAAAACGAGGGAGATACAGCACTTTCAATGAGAGGACAGTGGCCACTTCCAGACATGAGTCCTGCGTGTGACCGGGAGAGCGCCTTTCTGGTTTCTCCTTTTCTATTGATGAAGCTTTTGTCCGGTTTAAATATTATTGATAATTTATGACAAAAACAACCCAAGGATTGATTTTAAACATCGTTTGACATGTTTCTACTAACTTTTATTGTACTTTTTTGACTTTTCGTCTGTCTGTTGAGAGCGAGCATTTGTGCCTTTTGGATTTCTGAACTAAACGCACCAACAAAACTGAGTTTTTTTGGGACATAATCGAACAAAACAAAACATTTATTGTGTAACATGGAGCCCTATGAGTGCCACCAGATGAAGGTCGAAGGTTAGTGATTCATTTAAAATCGCTATTTCTGACTGTTGCGAGTCCTCTCCTTGGCTGGAAAATGCCTGTATGGTTTCTTGTGGCTAGGCGCAGTCCTAACATAACCACATGGTCTGCTTTCGCCTTAGAGCCTTTTTGAAATCGGACACTGCGGCTGGATTAACGAGAAGTTTACCTTTAAAATGGTGTATAATACATGTTTATGAGGAATTTTAATGATGAGATTTCTGTTGTTTTGAATTTGGCGCCCTGCACTTTCACTGGCTACCGTCCCACAGATACCAGAGCTACCGTCCCACAGATACCAGAGCTACCGTCCCACAGATACCAGAGCTACCGTCCCACAGATACCAGAGCTACCGTCCCACAGATACCAGAGCTACCGTCCCACAGATACCAGAGCTACCGTCCCATAGATACCAGAGCTACCGTCCCACAGATACCAGAGCTACCGTCCCACAGATACCAGAGCTACCGTCCCACAGATACCAGAGCTACCGTCCCACAGATACCAGAGCTACCGTCCCACAGATACCAGAGCTACCGTCCCACTGAATCTCTAATGGCACAGCTAACACAGCAATGCAGTGCCTTTGACCAGACACTCGCTCTACAGAGCCTTAGTCCATAGTGACTCTCCCCTGTGAGTGTTTCTCTGACCAGGTGTGTGTGTGTTTCTCTCCTCTCTCTCTCTGACCAGAGGTGTGTTTCTCTCTCCTCTCTCTCTCTCTCTCTGACCAGAGGTGTTTCTCTCCTCTCCTCTCCTCTCTGACCAGGTGTGTGTTTCTCTCTGACCAGGTGTGTTTCTCTCCTCTCTCTCTGACCAGGTGTTTTGTTTTTCTCCTCTCTCTCTGACCAGGTGTGTTTCTCTCCTCTCTCTCTCTGACCAGGTGTGTTTCTCTCCTCTCTCTCTCTCTCTCTCTCTCTCTCTGACCTGGTACGTGTTCCTGCCAGACTTCGTTCCACAGCGTGGCGTCGTGGCTCTCCCCCTTCTCCTCGTCTGGTCCCGGCGCCTGGTGCATTCCCAGGAAGGCTAGCGGTAATGCTTCCACCGCATGCCCCTTCAGGACATCAGGGCTGTAGTGGCTGATAGCGTGGACCGTCAGGGCGCACGACGACCTGTACACTGGCTCTGGGGGGGGGACAAAGAGCCATGTCATCTTTTGAGGGGGGGGACAAAGAGACATGTCATCTTTTGAAGGGGGGACAAAGAGCCATGTCATCTTTTGAGGAGGGGCGGGGACAAAGAGCCATGTCATCTTTGGAAGGGGGGGGACAAAGAGCCATGTCATCTTTTGAGGGGGGGACAAAGAGCCATGTCATATTTTGAGGGGGGGCGACAAAGAGCCATGTAATCTTTTGAGTTTGAGGGGGGGAGAGACAAAGAGCCATGTCATCTTTTGAGGGGGGAGACAAAGAGCCATGTCATCTTTTGAAGGGGGGACGACAAAGAGCCATGTCATCTTTTGAGGGGGAGACAAAGAGCCATGTAATCTTTTGAGTTTGAGGGGGGGGGGGAGACAAAGAGCCATGTCATCTTTTGAAGGGGGGACAAAGAGCCATGTCATCTTTTGAGGGGGGACAAAGAGCCATGTCATCTTTTGAGGGGGGGAAGACAAAGAGCCATGTCATCTTTTGAGGGGGACAAAGAGCCATGTCATCTTTTGAAGGAGGGGGAAGACAAGGAGCCATGTCATCTTTTGAAGGGGAGGGGCAGACAAGGAGCCATGTCATCTTTTGAAGGGGGGCGGCAAAGAGCCATGTCATCTTTTGAGGGGGTGGGGACAAAGAGCCATGTCATCTTTTGAGGGGGGGGACAAAGAGCCATGTCATCTTTTGAGGGGGGGGACAAAGAGCCATGTCATCTTTTGAGGGGGGGGACAAAGAACCATGTCATTTTTGAGGTGGGGGATACAAAGAGCCATGTCATCTTTTGAAGGGGGGACAAAGAGCCATGTCATCTTTTGAGGGGGGGGACAAAGAGCCATGTCATCTTTTGAGGGGGGGGACAAAGAGCCATGTCATCTTTTGAAGGGGGGGACAAAGAGCCATGTCATCTTTTGAAGTGGGGTGGGACAAAGAGCCATGTCATCTTTTGGGGGGACGACGACAAAGAGCCATGTCATCTTTTGAGTTTGAGGGGGACAAAGAGCCATGTCATCTTTTGAAGGGGGGACAAAGAGCCATGTCATCTTTTGAAGGGGGAGGGGGACAAAGAGCCATGTCATCTTTTGAAGGGGACGACGACAAAGAGCCATGTCATCTTTTGAGTTTGAGGGGGGGAGAGACAAAGAGCCATGTCATCTTTTGAGTTTGAGGGGGGGAGAGACAAAGAGCCATGTCATCTTTTGAAGGGGGGGACAAAGAGCCATGTCATCTTTTGAGGGGGGAGACAAAGAGCCATGTCATCTTTTGAGTTTGAGGGGGGGAGAGACAAAGAGCCATGTCATCTTTTGAGTTTGAGGGGGGGGAGACAAAGAGCCATGTCATCTTTTGAAGGGGGGAGACAAAGAGCCATGTCATCTTTTGAAGGGGGAGACAAAGAGCCATGTCATCTTTTGAAGGGGGGAGACAAAGAGCCATGTCATCTTTTGAGTTTGAGGGGGGAGAGACAAAGAGCCATGTCATCTTTTGAGTTTGAGGGGGGGGGGGGAGACAAAGAGCCATGTCATCTTTTGAAGGGGGGAGACAAAGAGCCATGTCATCTTTTGAGGGGGGGAGACAAAGAGCCATGTCATCTTTTGAGGGGGGAGACAAAGAGCCATGTCATCTTTTGAGGGGGGGGAGACAAAGAGCCATGTCATCTTTTGAGGGGGGGGAGACAAAGAGCCATGTCATCTTTTGAAGGAGGGGGAAGACAAGGAGCCATGTCATCTTTTGAAGGGGGGGCAGACAAGGAGCCATGTCATCTTTTGAAGGGGGGGGGGCAAAGAGCCATGTCATCTTTTGAAGGGGGGGGACAAAGAGCCATGTCATCTTTTGAAGTGGGGTGGGACAAAGAGCCATGTCATCTTTTGGGGGACGACGACAAAGAGCCATGTAATCTTTTGAGTTTGAGGGGGACAAAGAGCCATGTCATCTTTTGAAGGGGGACAAAGAGCCATGTCATCTTTTGAAGGGGACGACGACAAAGAGCCATGTCATCTTTTGAGGGGGGGAGACAAAGAGCCATGTAATCTTTTGAGTTTGAGGGGGGGGAGAGACAAAGAGCCATGTAATCTTTTGAGTTTGAGGGGGGAGAGACAAAGAGCCATGTCATCTTTTGAAGGGGGGTGACAAAGAGCCATGTCATCTTTTGAAGGGGGAGACAAAGAGCCATGTCATCTTTTGAAGGGGGGACAAAGAGCCATGTCATCTTTTGAAGGAGGGGGAAGACAAGGAGCCATGTCATCTTTTGAAGGAGGGGGAAGACAAGGAGCCATGTCATCTTTTGAAGGGGGGGCAGACAAGGAGCCATGTCATCTTTTGAAGGGGGGGGGCAAAGAGCCATGTCATCTTTTGAAGGGGGGCGGCAAAGAGCCATGTCATCTTTTGAGGGGGTGGGGACAAAGAGCCATGTCATCTTTTGAGGGGGGTCGGACAAAGAGCCATATCATCTTTTGAGGGGGGGACAAAGAGCCATGTCATCTTTTGAGGGGGGACAAAGAGCCATGTCATCTTTTGAGGGGGGACAAAGAGTCATGTCATCTTTTGAGGGGGGGGGCGGACAAAGAGCCATGTCATCTTTTGAGGGGGGGCGGACAAAGAGCCATGTCATCTTTTGAGGGGGACGACAACAAAGAGCAATGTCATCTTTTGAAGGGGGGACGACGAAGAGCAATGTCATCTTTTGAAGGGGGGGAGGACGACAAAGAGCCATGTCATCTTTTGAAGGGGGTGACAAAGAGCCATGTCATCTTTTGAAGGGGGACAAAGAGCCATGTAATCTTTTGAGGGGGGGGGGGGGGACAAAGAGCCATGTCATTTTTGAGGTGGGGGGATACAAAGAGCCATGTCATCTTTTGAAGGGGGGGGACAAAGAGCCATGTCATCTTTTGAGGGGGGACAAAGAGCCATGTCATCTTTTGAGGGGGGACAAAGAGCCATGTCATCTTTTGAGGGGGGGACAAAGAGCCATGTCATCTTTTGAGGGGGGGACAAAGAACCATGTCATCTTTTGAAGGGGGGGGACAAAGAACCATGTCATCTTTTGAAGGGGGGCAAAGAACCATGTCATCTTTTGAAGGGGGGGGGGGACAAAGAGCCATGTCATCTCCCGTGGTTGTTTTGGGGGACTGGGCAATAAGAGGAGGAAGTAGACGGGATAGATCCGGTTGTCTCACCTTCTTTCTCCAGGTACCAGGTGTTGAGTTTCAGTAGGAGTTTCTCTACACTGCTGCCCTTCGCTGTCTGAAGAGACAAGACAGTTCTATTAACACAACAGTCCTTACTTCAGGTTATATATATATTAACTAACTGATGTCCTTCGCTGTGAGGAGACAAGACAGTTCTATAACACAACAGTCCTTACTTCAGGTTATATATATATTAACTAACTGATGTCCTTCGCTGTGAGGAGACAAGACAGTTCTATAACACAACAGTCCTTACTTCAGGTTATATATATATTAACTACCTGATGTCCTTTGCTGTCTGAAGAGACAAGACAGTTCTATAACACAACAGTCCTTACTTCAGGTTTTATATATATTAACTAACTGATGTCCTTCGCTGTGAGGAGACAAGACAGTTCTATAACACAACAGTCCTTACTTCAGGTTATATATATATTAACTAACTGATGTCCTTCGCTGTGAGGAGACAAGACAGTTCTATAACACAACAGTCCTTACTTCAGGTTATATATATATTAACTACCTGATGTCCTTCGCTGTGAGGAGACAAGACAGTTCTATAACACAACAGTCCTTACTTCAGGTTATATATATATTAACTAACTGATGTCCTTCGCTGTCTGAGGAGACAAGACAGTTCTATAACACAACAGTCCTTACTTCAGGTTTTATATATATTAACTAACTGATGTCCTTCGCTGTGAGGAGACAAGACAGTTCTATAACACAACAGTCCTTACTTCAGGTTATATATATATTAACTAACTGATGTCCTTCGCTGTGAGGAGACAAGACAGTTCTATAACACAACAGTCCTTACTTCAGGTTATATATATATTAACTAACTGATGTCCTTCGCTGTGAGGAGACAAGACAGTTCTGTTAACACAACAGTCCTTACTTCAGGTTATATATATATTAACTAACTGATGTCCTTCGCTGTGAGGAGACAAGACAGTTCTATAACACAACAGTCCTTACTTCAGGTTATATATATATTAACTAACTGATGTCCTTCGCTGTGAGGAGACAAGACAGTTCTATAACAC
The DNA here is from genome assembly GCF_036934945.1 of Oncorhynchus masou masou. Classification (NCBI taxonomy): domain Eukaryota; kingdom Metazoa; phylum Chordata; class Actinopteri; order Salmoniformes; family Salmonidae; genus Oncorhynchus; species Oncorhynchus masou. The sequence goes on from NW_027006670.1 coordinate 79,973, forward strand.
AACAGTCCTTACTTCAGGTTATATATAT
>NW_027006670.1:85000-125247 GCF_036934945.1 Oncorhynchus masou masou
ACAATATGCAGTTTATCACCAAGGAACACAGCGGAGGGTTTGACTTTCCGACAACGTGTCCACCCGCCGGGCTGAGACAGACACGGTTCAGTATTTAGGTTGGTGAGAGAGGGTGGTACCTTGGTGCCCAGACCCACTCCACTCTTCAGTAGGTCACAGAGTCTGGGGACCAGCTCCCCCAGAACAGACACGTCCAGGTGCTGCAGACACATGTTGATGGTCTCCATCATGGGGGAGGACTTGGCAGCACTGAGTCTGGCAGCATCCATGGCACTCTGGAGAAACAGACAGACAGAGAGAGAGAGAGAGAGAGAGAGACAGAGAGACAGGGAGACAGAGAGAGAGACAGAGAGACAGGGAGACAGAGAGGGAGACAGAGACAGAGAGAGAGGGAGACAGAGAGAGAGGGAGACAGAGACAGAGAGAGACAGAGGGAGACAGAGACAGAGAGAGACAGAGGGAGACAGAGACAGAGAGAGACAGAGACAGAGAGAGAGACAGAGACAGAGGGAGACAGAGAGGGAGACAGAGAGGGAGACAGAGAGGGAGACAGAGAGGGAGACAGAGAGGGAGACAGAGAGGGAGACAGAGAGGGAGACAGAGAGAGAGAGAGGTTACGTCAATTACTGCCGATAATCACACCTCTGGAGAAACGGCAGTTATAGTCTGTGTGTACGTTACCTTCTCCTGCTCCGTGGCTCGGAGGCTGAGGTTCAGTAGGTGTGTTCTCTCTGTGTGTACGTTACCTTCTCCTGCTCCGTGGCTCGGAGGCTGAGGTTCGGTAGGTGTGTTCTCTCTGTGTGTACGTTACCTTCTCCTGCTCCGTGGCTCGGAGGCTGAGGTTCGGTAGGTGTGTTCTCTCTGTGTGTACGTTACCTTCTCCTGCTCCGTGGCTCGGAGGTTGAGGTTCAGTAGGTGTGTTCTCTCTGTGTGTACGTTACCTTCTCCTGCTCCGTGGCTCGGAGGCTGAGGTAGTTGAGGACCTGTGGCTCCAGGACACTGAGAGCCTCCAGGAGTGCTGGGATCAGACGAGGGGCGTGGGGCTTCAACCTATTACCAGCTGTCTTAGACACCTTCACCAGGGTCTGGATACTGGAGGGAGGAGGGCTGCTTAACTGCTACGGCCAACAACGTCTCTAAAAGTTTTACATTTCATTCATATAGAGCCCGACAGAGCGAGAGAGAGCCCGACAGAGCGAGAGAGAGCCCGACAGAGCGAGAGAGAGCCCGACAGAGCGAGAGAGCCCGACAGAGCGAGAGAGAGCCCGACAGAGCGAGAGAGAGCCCGACAGAGCGAGAGAGAGCCCGACAGAGCGAGAGAGAGCCCGACAGAGCGAGAGAGAGCCCGACAGAGCGAGAGAGAGCCCGACAGAGCGAGAGAGAGCCCGACAGAGCGAGAGAGAGCCCGACAGAGCGAGAGAGAGCCCGACAGAGCGAGAGAGAGCCCGACAGAGCGAGAGAGAGCCCGACAGAGCGAGAGAGAGCCCGACAGAGCGAGAGAGAGAGCCCGACAGAGAGCGAGAGAGAGCCCGACAGAGCGAGAGAGAGCCCGACAGAGCGAGAGAGAGCCCGACAGAGCGAGAGAGAGCCCGACAGAGCGAGAGAGAGCCCAATGAACACACATGTGGAGGCGTACCTGAGAGAGCGGACCTCAGGCACGTTGCTGACAATGCCTTTATCCAGGAGGGTTGGTAACAGAACAGCTACAGTCCTCTGGGCTGCTAAACCTGACGACTCACACATCCTAGTGCACACCTGGAGACAGAGAGAGATGTCACACACACACACCTGGAGACAGAGAGAGATGTCACACACACCTGGAGACAGAGAGAGATGTCACACACACCTGGAGACGAGAGAGATGTCACACACACACACCTGGAGACAGAGAGATGTCACACACACACACCTGGAGACAGAGAGATGTCACACACACACACCTGGAGACAGAGAGAGATGTCACACACACACACCTGGAGATGTCACACACACACACACACCTGTAGATGTCACACACACACACACACCTGTAGATGTCACACACACACACACACCTGTAGATGTCACACACACACACACACACCTGTAGATGTCACACACACACACACACACACACCTGTAGATGTCACACACACACACACACACACCTGTAGATGTCACACACACACACACACCTGTAGATGTCACACACACACCTGTAGATGTCACACTCAGGAAAGCATCCTTACCTTGCTCAGTGTTTTGAGGGTTATATCAGCAGCCTTCCTTACAGACTCCTGTTAGACAATACACAGGTCAGCACCTCAACCACACAGACACTACCCCCCAGCTATAATAACCCATCTGACCCCCCAGCTATAATAACCCATCTGACCCCCCCCAGCTATAATAACCCATCTGACCCCCCCCCCCCCAGCTATAATAACCCATCTGACCCCCCCAGCTATAATAACCCATCTGACCCCCCCCAGCTATAATAACCCATCTGACCCCCCCCAGCTATAATAACCCATCTGACCCCCCCAGCTATAATAACCCATCTGACCCCTCCCCAGCTATAATAACCCATCTGACCCTCCCCCAGCTATAATAACCCATCTGACCCCCCCCCAGCTATAATAACCCATCTGACGCCCTCCCCCAGCTATAATAACCCATCTGACGCCCCCCCCCAGCTATAATAACCCATCTGATGTCACACAACAAGTCCCTAGGCCAGGAATAGTCTGTTTGGGGTTGTGTGTGTTTACAGCTGTGTGTGTGTGTGTGTGTGTGAGCACCTTGATGTCGTCCAGAACCCTGAACAGCGTCTCCCAGATCTCCTCCAGGTGGTCGATGAGGTCGTCGGCGTTGCGTCCTCGGATGAGGTCGTTGAGAGCGAGGCAGGCGGACTCCCGGGCACGCCAGATGTTATTGGTCAGGTTAGATATCACATCCTGGAGGATCTCCTTCAGATACTTATCCACCTGGGGAGGGGTAGAGAGGAGGGGGGGGGTAGAGAGAGGGAGGGGTAGAGAGAGAGGGGGTAGAGAGAGAGAGGGGTAGAGACGGAGGGGGTAGAGAGAGAGAGGGGGTAGAGAGAGAGAGGGGGTAGAGAGAGAGGGTAGAGACAGGGGGTAGAGACAGGGAGGGTAGAGACAGGGAGGGGGTAGAGACAGGGAGGGGGTAGAGAGAGAGAGGGGGTAGAGAGAGAGAGGGGGTAGAGAGAGAGAGGGGGTAGAGAGAGAGAGGGGTAGAGAGAGAGAGGGGGTAGAGAGAGAGAGGGGGTAGACAGGGAGGGGGTAGAGAGGGAGGGGGTAGAGAGAGAGGGGGTAGAGGGGGGGTGTAAAGAGAAAGAGAGAGGGGGGGTGTAGACAGGGAGGGGGTAGAGAGATGGGGGGGTAGAGAGATGGGGGGTAGAGAGATGGGGGGTAGAGAGATGGGGGGTAGACAGGGAGGGGGTAGAGAGAATTTGAGTGTGCGATTGTGTATTTCTATAACGTGGTTATGTGTGTGTGTGTGTGTGTGTGTGTGTGTGTGTGTGTGTGTGTGTGTGTGTCTCCTTCCGTCGCCTGTGAGTCTGTTTCTATCTCTGCTGTGTGTGTGAGGGTACCGTGGTAGTGTGTGTGGGTACCGTGGTAATGTGTGTGTACCATGTTCTTGTCAGTGACCAGAGCATCCCAGATGGAGGTCATGGCCGTCCTGATGCCCAGGTTGGGATCAAACTGGTATCGGTACAGACGTGGTACCAGCTGGGGCAGGTAGGGGGCGAGCTGCTCTCCTGCCTTCGCTGCTATGATGTTGAACCCAAACGCTGCTCCCTGGCAGAGAAAGAAGTGAAAAGAGAGAGAGAGAGAGAGACAGAGAAATAGAGAGAGACAAAAAGAGACAGAGAGACAGACAGAGACAGAGAGAGAGAGACAGAGAGAGAGACAGAGAGAGAGACAGAGAGAGAGACAGAGAGAGAGACAGAGAGAGACAGAGAGAGACAGAGAGAGAGAGAGATCACCACTAGTGACAAACTACTAAGTGAGTGTTTTGAGTGTCGTTATTTTGATTAGAATCTGTTCAAAAGACAACAACAAAAAACAGTTTTAATTCATGTTTCTAATACATGTTTGTTTTTCTCAACCTATTAATTCATATTGTTACATGAGCTACATGTTCACTTCCTGGTTGTACCTATGGGAATTCCACATGGCGTGGTGATTGGCTAGGTTCATGAACTTGTAGACCAGATCCGGTTGGTTGAGGTCACTGGCCAATGAGCACAGCTCCTTGTAGGTGGAGAGTCCGTGTCCGTCCGGGGCTTTCCCCAGAGCCTCTCCCTGGAACACCTCGGTGTCCTCCGACACGGCATGCTTCACCCTGAACACGCCAATAACACGCTACATGTTTAGTACAAAAGGTGACCGATAGCAACAGTCCTGGGGGTCCTCCGACACGGCATGCTTCACCATGAACACGCCAATAACACGCTACATGTTTAGTACAAAAGGTGACCCATAGCAACAGTCCTCGGTGTCCTCCGACACGGTATGCTTCACCCTGAACACGCCAACAACACGCTACATGTTTAGTACAAAAGGTGACCGATAGCAACAGTCCTCGGTGTCCTCCGACACGTCATGCTTCACCCTGAACACGCCACATGTTTAGTACAAAAGGTGACCGATAGCAACAGTCCTGGGGGTCCTCCGACACGGCATGCTTCACCATGAACACGCCAATAACACGCTACATGTTTAGTACAAAAGGTGACCGATAGCAACAGTCCTCGGTGTCCTCCGACACGGTATGCTTCACCCTGAACACGCCAACAACACGCTACATGTTTAGTACAAAAGGTGACCGATAGCAACAGTCCTCGGTGTCCTCCGACACGTCATGCTTCACCCTGAACACGCCACATGTTTAGTACAAAAGGTGACCGATAGCAACAGTCCTCGGTGTCCTCCGACACGGCATGCTTCACCCTGAACACGCCAACAACACGACGCTACATGTTTAGTACAAAAGGTGACCGATAGCAACAGTCCTCGGTGTCCTCCGACACGGCATGCTTCACCCTGAACACGCCAACAACACGACGCTACATGTTTAGTACAAAAGGTGACCGATAGCAACAGTCCTCGGTGTCCTCCGACACGGCATGTTTCACCCTGAACACGCCAACAACACGACGCTACATGTTTAGTACAAAAGTGACCGATAGCAACAGTCCTCCGACACGGCATGCTTCACCCTGAACACGCCAACAACACGACGCTACATGTTTAGTACAAAAGGTAACCGATAACAACAGTCTTCCGACACGGCATGCTTCACCCTGAACACGCCAACAACACAACGCTACATGTTTAGTACGGTCGGATTAAAAAAGGTGACCGATAGCAACAGTCCTCGGTGTCCTCCGACACGGCATGCTTCACCCTGAACACGCCAACAACACGACGCTACATGTTTAGTACAAAAGGTGACCGATGGCAACAGTCCTCGGTGTCCTCCGACACGGCATGCTTCACCCTGAACACGCCAACAACACGACGCTACATGTTTAGTACAAAAGGTGACCGATAGCAACAGTCCTCGGTGTCCTCCGACACGGCATGCTTCACCCTGAACACGCCAACAACACGACGCTACATGTTTAGTACAAAAGGTGACCGATAGCAACAGTCCTCGGTGTCCTCCGACACGGCATGCTTCACCCTGAACACGCCAACACGACGCTACATGTTTAGTACAAAAGGTGACCGATAGCAACAGTCCTCCGACACGGCATGCTTCACCCTGAACACGCCAACAACACAACGCTACATGTTTAGTACGGTCGGATTAAAAAGGTGACCGATAGCAACAGTCCTCGGTGTCCTCCGACACGGCATGCTTCACCCTGAACACGCAAACAACACGACGCTACATGTTTAGTACAAAAGGTGACCGATGGCAACAGTCCTCGGTGTCCTCCGACACGGCATGCTTCACCCTGAACACGCCAACAACACGACGCTACATGTTTAGTACAAAAGGTGACCGATAGCAACAGTCCTCGGTGTCCTCCGACACGGCATGCTTCACCCTGAACACGCCAACAACACGACGCTACATGTTTAGTACAAAAGGTGACCGATAGCAACAGTCCTCGGTGTCCTCCGACACGGCATGCTTCACCCTGAACACGCCAACACGACGCTACATGTTTAGTACAAAAGGTGACCGATAGCAACAGTCCTCCGACACGGCATGCTTCACCCTGAACACGCCAACAACACAACGCTACATGTTTAGTACGGTCGGATTAAAAAAGGTGACCGATAGCAACAGTCCGTGGCAAATTAAAAACTCTTGACATCGATTTGGTTAAAAAGTGTGAAGACAGTCGTTTCGCTAGTATTGTTTTGTTTTAAATCTAAATTAGGCCGGTGTGCAGCAGGTCATTCATGACCCCAGGATTATAAACACAACAGGTGCATTGCACTCGGGTTGATTCGGTCCCCCCCCCGCCATCTCTCTCTCACCTCTTGCCAGTCATCAGTGTTTCGACCAGTGTTGACACCAGTTCCTGCTGGTCCTCCTCTCCTCCCATCTCATAGACGAGACCAAGACCTTTAGATGCCACGTCCTGACTCAACTCTGGAGGAGAGAGAGAGAGGAGGGGGTGGATCAGGGGAGGAGAGAGAGAGAGAGAGAGAGAAGAGGGGGATCAGGGGAGGAGAGAGAGAGAAGAGGGGGATCAGGGGAGAGAGAGAGAGAGAGAGAGAGAGAGAAGAGGGGGATCAGGGGAGAGAGAGAGAGAGAGAGAGAGAGAGAGAAGAGGGGGATCAGGGAGGGAGAGAGAGAGAGAGAGAGAGAGAGAGAGAGAAGAGGGGGATCAGGGGGAGGGAGAGAGAGAGAGAGAGAGAGAGAGAAGAGGGGGATCAGGGGAGAGAGAGAGAGAGAGAAGAGGGGGATCAGGGAGGAGAGAGAGAGAGAGAGAGAGAGAGAGAGAGAAGAGGGGGATCAGGGGAGGAGAGAGAGAGAGAGAGAGAGAGAAGAGGGGGATCAGGGGAGGAGAGAGAGAGAGAGAGAGAAGAGGGGGATCAGGGGAGGAGAGAGAGAGAGAGAAGAGGGGGATCAGGGGAGGAGAGAGAGAGAGAGAAAGAGAAGAGGGGGGTCAGGGGAGGAGAGAGAAGAGGGGGATCAGGGGAGGAGAGAGAAGAGGGGGATCAGGGGAGGAGAGAGAAGAGAGGGATCAGGGGAGGAGAGAGAGAGAGAAGAGGGGGATCAAGGGAGGAGAGAGAGAAGAGGGGGATCAGGGGAGGAGAGAGAGAAGATGGGAAGAGAAGACGAGAACAAGGTCTTGAGTGGGTGGATATATGGATCAGGGTTGAGATGAATGTACTGGATTACCATCAGACAGAATATTCTCCAGTCCCATGATCCTCTATGTTACCCCCCATTCTACACACACCAGTCCCATGATCCTCTGTGTTACCCCCCATTCTACACACACCAGTCCCATGATCCTCTGTGTTACCCCCCATTCTACACACACCAGTCCCATGATCCTCTGTGTTACCCCCCATTCTACACACACCAGTCCCATGATCCTCTGTGTTACCCCCCATTCTACACACACCAGTCCCATGATCCACTGTGTTACCCCCCATTCTACACACACCAGTCCCATGATCCACTGTGTTACCCCCATTCTACACACACCAGTCCCATGATCCACTGTGTTACCCCCCCATTCTACACACACCAGTCCCATGATCCACTGTTACCCCCCATTCTACACACACCAGTCCTATGATCCACTGTGTTACCCCCATTCTCCACACACCAGTCCCATGATCCACTGTGTTACCCCCCATTCCACACACCAGTCCTATGATCCACTGTTACCCCCCATTCCACACACACCAGTCCTATGATCCACTGTTACCCCCCCATTCCACACACACCAGTCCTATGATCCACTGTTACCCCCCCATTCCACACACACCAGTCCTATGATCCACTGTTACCCCCATTCTACACACACCAGTCCTATGATCCACTGTTACCCCCATTCTACACACACCAGTCCTATGATCCACTGTGTTACCCCCATTCTACACACACCAGTCCCATGATCCACTGTGTTACCCCCATTCTACACACACCAGTCCCATGATCCACTGTGTTACCCCCATTCTCCACACACACCAGTCCTATGATCCACTGTGTTACCCCCATTCTACACACACCAGTCCCATGATCCACTGTTACCCCCCATTCTACACACACACCAGTCCCATGATCCACTGTGTTACCCCCCATTCTACACACACCAGTCCCATGATCCACTGTTACCCCCCATTCTACACACACCAGTCCTATGATCCACTGTTACCCCCCATTCTACACACACCAGTCCTATGATCCACTGTGTTACCCCCCATTCTACACACACCAGTCCCATGATCCACTGTTACCCCCATTCTACACACACCAGTCCTAAGAGCCACTGTGTTACCCCCATTCTACACACACCAGTCCCATGATCCACTGTTACCCCCATTCTACACACACCAGTCCCATGATCCACTATGTTACCCCCCCATTCTACACACACCAGTCCCATGATCCACTGTGTTACCCCCATTCTACACACACCAGTCCTATGATCCACTGTGTTACCCCCATTCTACACACACCAGTCCCATGATCCACTGTTACCCCCCATTCCACACACACCAGTCCTATGATCCACTGTTACCCCCCATTCCACACACACCAGTCCTATGATCCACTGTTACCCCCATTCCACACACACCAGTCCTATGATCCACTGTTACCCCCATTCTACACACCAGTCCTATGATCCACTGTTACCCCCCATTCTACACACACCAGTCCTATGATCCACTGTGTTACCCCCATTCTACACACACCAGTCCCATGATCCACTGTGTTACCCCCATTCTACACACACCAGTCCCATGATCCACTGTGTTACCCCCATTCTCCACACACACCAGTCCTATGATCCACTGTGTTACCCCCATTCTACACACACCAGTCCCATGATCCACTGTTACCCCCCATTCTACACACACACCAGTCCCATGATCCACTGTGTTACCCCCATTCTACACACACCAGTCCCATGATCCACTGTTACCCCCCATTCTACACACACCAGTCCTATGATCCACTGTTAACCCCCATTCTACACACACCAGTCCTATGATCCACTGTGTTACCCCCATTCTACACACACCAGTCCCATGATCCACTGTTACCCCCCATTCTACACACACCAGTCCTAAGAGCCACTGTGTTACCCCCATTCTACACACACCAGTCCCATGATCCACTGTTACCCCCCATTCTACACACACCAGTCCCATGATCCACTATGTTACCCCCCCATTCTACACACACCAGTCCCATGATCCACTGTGTTACCCCCCATTCTACACACACCAGTCCTATGATCCAATGTGTTACCCCCCATTCTACACACACCAGTCCTATGATCCACTGTGTTACCCCCCATTCTACACACACCAGTCCTATGATCCACTGTGTTACCCCCATTCTACACACACCAGTCCTATGATCCACTGTGTTACCCCCATTCTACACACACCAGTCCTAAGATCCACTGTTACCCCCATTCTACACACACCAGTCCTATGATCCACTATGTTACCCCCATTCTACACACACCAGTCCCATGATCCACTATGTTACCCCCCATTCTACACACACCAGTCCTATGATCCACTGTGTTACCCCATTCTACACACACCAGTCCTATGATCCATTGTGTTACCCCCCATTCTACACACACCAGTCCCATGATCCATTGTGTTACCCCCATTCTACACACACCAGTCCTATGATCCACTGTTACCCCCATTCTACACACACCAGTCCCATGATCCACTGTGTTACCCCCCATTCTACACACACCAGTCCTATGATCCACTATGTTACCCCCCATTCTACACACACCAGTCCCATGATCCACTATGTTACCCCCATTCTACACACACCAGTCCCATGATCCACTGTTACCCCCATTCTCCACACACCAGTCCCATGATCCACTATGTTACCCCCCATTCTACACACACCAGTCCTATGATCCACTGTTACCCCCCATTCTACACACACCAGTCCTATGATCCACTGTTACCCCCCATTCTACACACACCAGTCCCATGATCCACTGTTACCCCCCATTCTACACACACCAGTCCCATGATCCACTGTTAACCCCCATTCTACACACACCAGTCCCATGATCCACTGTTAACCCCCATTCTACACACACCAGTCCCATGATCCACTGTTACCCCCATTCTACACACACCAGTCCCATGATCCACTGTTACCCCCATTCTACACACACCAGTCCTATGATCCACTGTTACCCCCATTCTACACACACCAGTCCCATGATCCACTGTTAACCCCCATTCTACACACACCAGTCCCATGATCCATTGTGTTACCCCCCATTCTACACACACCAGTCCCATGATCCACTGTTACCCCCATTCCACACACACCAGTCCTATGATCCACTGTTACCCCCATTCCACACACACCAGTCCTATGATCCACTGTGTTACCCCCCATTCTACACACACCAGTCCCATGATCCACTGTGTTACCCCCCCATTCTACACACACCAGTCCCATGATCCCCTGTGTTACCCCCCATTCTCCACACACCAGTCCTATGATCCACTATGTTACCCCCATTCTACACACACCAGTCCCATGATCCACTGTTACCCCCCATTCTACACACACCAGTCCCATGATCCACTGTTACCCCCATTCTACACACACCAGTCCCATGATCCACTATGTTACCCCCCATTCTACACACACCAGTCCCATGATCCACTGTGTTACCCCCATTCTACACACACCAGTCCCATGATCCACTGTGTTACCCCCCCATTCCACACACACCAGTCCCATGATCCACTGTTACCCCCCATTCCACACACACCAGTCCTATGATCCACTGTTACCCCCATCCTACACACACCAGTCCCATGATCCACTGTTACCCCCATCCTACACACACCAGTCCCATGATCCACTGTGTTACCCCCATTCTACACACACCAGTCCTATGATCCACTGTGTTACCCCCCATTCTACACACACCAGTCCCATGATCCACTGTTACCCCCATTCCACACACACCAGTCCTATGATCCACTGTTACCCCCCATCCTACACACACCAGTCCCATGATCCACTGTTACCCCCCATTCCACACACACCAGTCCCATGATCCCCTGTTACCCCCCATTCTACACACACCAGTCCCATGATCCACTGTGTTACCCCCATTCTACACACACCAGTCCTATGATCCACTATGTTACCCCCCATTCCACACACACCAGTCCCATGATCCACTGTTACCCCCATTCTACACACACCAGTCCCATGATCCACTGTTACCCCCATTCTACACACACACCAGTCCCATGATCCACTATGTTACCCCCCATTCTACACACACCAGTCCCATGATCCACTGTGTTACCCCCATTCTACACACACCAGTCCCATGATCCACTATGTTACCCCCATTCTACACACACCAGTCCCATGATCCACTGTGTTACCCCCATTCCACACACACCAGTCCCATGATCCACTGTTACCCCCATTCTACACACACCAGTCCCATGATCCACTGTTACCCCCATTCCACACACACCAGTCCCATGATCCACTGTGTTACCCCCCATTCTACACACACCAGTCCCATGATCCACTGTGTTACCCCCATTCTACACACACCAGTCCTATGATCCACTGTGTTACCCCCATTCTCCACACACCAGTCCCATGATCCACTGTTACCCCCCATTCTCCACACACCAGTCCTATGATCCACTGTTACCCCCATTCTCCACACACCAGTCCTATGATCCACTATGTTACCCCCCCATTCTACACACACCAGTCCCATGATCCCCTGTTACCCCCATTCTACACACACCAGTCCTATGATCCACTATGTTACCCCCCATTCCACACACACCAGTCCCATGATCCACTGTTACCCCCATTCTACACACACCAGTCCCATGATCCACTGTTACCCCCATTCTCCACACACCAGTCCTATGATCCACTATGTTACCCCCCATTCTACACACACCAGTCCCATGATCCCCTGTTACCCCCATTCTACACACACCAGTCCTATGATCCACTATGTTACCCCCCATTCCACACACACCAGTCCCATGATCCACTATGTTACCCCCATTCCACACACACCAGTCCCATGATCCACTGTTACCCCCATTCTACACACACCAGTCCCATGATCCACTATGTTACCCCCATTCTACACACACCAGTCCAATGATCCACTATGTTACCCCCCATTCTACACACACCAGTCCTATGATCCACTATGTTACCCCCCATTCTACACACACCAGTCCTATGATCCACTATGTTACCCCCCATTCTACACACACCAGTCCTATGATCCACTATGTTACCCCCCATTCTACACACACCAGTCCTAAAATCCACTATGTTACCCCCCATTCTACACACACCAGTCCTATGATCCACTATGTTACCCCCATTCCACACACACCAGTCCTATGATCCACTGTGTTACCCCCATTCTACACACACCAGTCCTAAAATCCACTGTTACCCCCATTCTACACACACCAGTCCTATGATCCACTGTGTTACCCCCATTCTACACACACCAGTCCTATGATCCACTGTGTGACCCCCCCATTCTACACACACCAGTCCCATGATCCACTGTGTTACCCCCATTCTACACACACCAGTCCCATGATCCACTGTTACCCCCCATTCTACACACACCAGTCCCATGATCCCCTGTTACCCCCATTCTCCACACACCAGTCCTATGATCCACTGTTACCCCCCATTCTACACACACCAGTCCCATGATCCACTGTTACCCCCCATTCTACACACACCAGTCCCATGATCCCCTGTTACCCCCATTCTCCACACACCAGTCCTATGATCCACTGTTACCCCCATTCTACACACACCAGTCCCATGATCCACTGTTACCCCCCATTCTACACACACCAGTCCTATGATCCACTATGTTACCCCCCATTCTACACACACCAGTCCTATGATCCACTATGTTACCCCCCATTCTACACACACCAGTCCTATGATCCACTGTTACCCCCATTCCACACACACCAGTCCCATGATCCACTGTTACCCCCATTCTACACACACCAGTCCTATGATCCACTATGTTACCCCCCATTCTACACACACCAGTCCTATGATCCACTATGTTACCCCCCATTCTACACACACCAGTCCCATGATCCACTGTTACCCCCATTCTACACACACCAGTCCTATGATCCACTATGTTACCCCCCATTCTACACACACCAGTCCTATGATCCACTATGTTACCCCCATTCTACACACACCAGTCCTATGATCCACTATGTTACCCCCATTCTACACACACCAGTCCCATGATCCACTGTTACCCCATTCTACACACACCAGTCCCATGATCCACTGTGTTACCCCCATTCTACACACACCAGTCCCATGATCCACTGTTACCCCCATTCTACACACACCAGTCCCATGATCCACTGTTACCCCCATTCTACACACACCAGTCCTATGATCCACTGTTTCCCCCCATTCTACACACACCAGTCCCATGATCCACTATGTTACCCCCCATTCTACACACACCAGTCCTATGATCCACTGTGTTACCCCCCATTCCACACACACCAGTCCTATGATCCACTGTTACCCCCATTCTACACACACCAGTCCCATGATCCACTGTTACCCCCATTCTACACACACCAGTCCCATGATCCACTGTTACCCCCATTCTACACACACCAGTCCTATGATCCACTGTTACCCCCCATTCTACACACACCAGTCCCATGATCCACTGTTACCCCCATTCTTCCCATCAGCCATTGAGCTTCTTATTGTGGTCTGAGTGATCATGGAGTCGTTGACTCACCATCAGGGTCTGACAGGATGGAGATAAAAGCAGTCTGGATCTCCTTCAGGTGAGACTGGAAGATGAGACAAAAAAGTCAGAGAGAGTCAATAACTCACAAGGAATTTAGTTCTCCATCACTTTCCTCTGTTATCTTAGATCTCAGACTTGACATTTGACCCCCCCCCCAGCCAGTCATACTGTACCCTGATCTCTTTGTGCTGGAGCAGTTTCTTGACCCCATCCCAGCCCTGACCCCTGACCCCCAGCCAGTCATACCGTACCCTGATCTCTTTGCGCTGGTGAAGCTTCTTGACCCCCGACCACTAGTGTCCATACCCTGATCTCTGTGTTGGTGCAGCTTCTTGACCCCCGACCCCTAGTGTCCGTACCCTGATCTCTGTGTTGGTGCAGCTTCTTGACCCCCGACCCCTAGTGTCCGTACCCTGATTTCTCTGTGTTGGTGCAGCTTCTTGACCCCGACCCCTGACCCCTAGTGTCCGTACCCTGATCTCTGTGTTGGTGCAGCTTCTTGACCCCCGACCCCTAACCTCTTTGTGCTGGTGCAGCTTCTTGACCCCCGACCCCTGACCCCTAGTGTCCGTACCCTGATCTCTTTGTGCTGGTGCAGCTTCTTAACCCCCGACCCCTAGTGTCCATACCCTGATCTCTTTGTGCTGGTGCAGCTTCTTGACCCCTGACCCCTAGTGTCGGTACCCTGATCTTTGTGCTGGTGCAGCTTCTTGACCCCCGACCCCTAGTGTCCGTACCCTGATCTCTTTGTGCTGGTGCAGCTTCTTGACCCCCGACCCCTGACCCCTAGTGTCCGTACCCTGATCTCTTTGTGCTGGTGCAGCTTCTTGACCCCGACCCCTGACCCCTAGTGTCCGTACCCTGATCTCTTTGTGCTGGTGCAGCTTCTTGACCCCCGACCCCTAGTGTCCGTAACCTGATCTCTTTGTGCTGGTGCAGCTTCTTGACCCCCGACCCCTAGTGTCCGTACCCTGATCTCTTTGTGCTGGTGCAGCTTCTTGACCCCTGACCCCTAGTGTCCGTACCCTGATCTCTTTGTGCTGGTGCAGCTTCTTGACCCCCGACCCCTAGTGTCCGTACCCTGATCTCTTTGTGCTGGTGCAGCTTCTTGACCCCCGACCCCTAGTGTCCGTACCCTGATCTCTTTGTGCTGGTGCAGCTTCTTGACCCCCGACCCCTGACCCCTAGTGTCCGTACCCTGATCTCTTTGTGCTGGTGCAGCTTCTTGACCCCCAACCCCTAGTGTCCGTACCCTGATCTCTTTGTGCTGGTGCAGCTTCTTCACCAGAGAGAGCAGCCATATACAGGCAGCCTGTCTGACGTGGGGGTTTTGACTTGGGATGTACTTCGCCAGGATGGAGTTCAGCACCCACGGAACCACATCATTACTCTGCACGTCTGACAGGGAGGCAAGGGGATTGGACAGTTACGACATTACAAAACAACCAATAGAAAACGCATTACAAAGACAAGAACCAAAATCAGGCAGAGATGTGTTTCACACCACAGGGAGGGTTGAACCACTGTGGATGGAACCACTGTGGATGGAACCACTGTGGATGGAAGGATGGAACCACTGTGGATGGAAGGGTTGAACCACTGTGGATGGAACCACTGTGGATGGAACCACTGTGGATGGAAGGGTTGAACCACTGTGGATGGAACCACTGTGGATGGAACCACTGTGGATGGAACCACTGTGGATGGAAGGGTTGAACCACTGTGGATTGAGGGGTTGAACCACTATGGATTGAACCCCTGTGGATGGAAGGGATGAACCACTGTGGATTGAACCACTGTGGATTGGGGGATTGAACCACTGTGGATTGAGGGGTTGAACCACTGTGCGTAGTCTTACTGTCTGGGGGACTGTATTGTTCCTCAGTACAGGTCCAGGGGTCCCTGGCAGCTCCAGAACTGGTCCCTATAGCAGCACTGGTGATGGCCTCACCTACTGTAAACTGTAGTTCTACCTGTTTGGCCTGGGAGACAGAGGGGGGAGAGAGGGAGAGAGGAAGAGAGGTGGAAAGAGTTCAATTCTTGCTTCTCATCATGTCAGCTTTTTCTGCATGATATACAAGGTCCTATGAAGCTTCAAAGGTCCTATGAAGCCTTATGAATGTTTTATGAAGCTTCATAAAGGTCTTAAAAGGCTCCATTAAAATGAGAGCCAGTCCCCTTACCTCCACAGAGTCCATGAGCCCCTGCAGCAGCTTCTTCTGGTGGGCAAAGCCTCCATCTCCCACTGGTAGATAACCCAGAGTCTGGATGGCTCTCTCCTTCATCTGGACAGACAGAGACCACATCTAACGATTAACTACACCTGTCTACCTAACAGTCTGGATGGCTCTCTCCTTCATCTGGACAGACAGAGACCACATCTAACGATTAACTACACCTGTCTACCTAACAGTCTGGATGGCTCTCTCCTTCATCTGGACAGACAGAGACCACATCTAACTATTAACTACACCGGTCTACCTAACAGTCTGGATGGCTCTCTCCTTCATCTGGACAGACAGAGACCACATCTAACTATTAACTACACCGGTCTACCTAACAGTCTGGATGGCTCTCTCCTTCATCTGGACAGACAGAGACCACATCTAACGATTAACTACACCTGTCTACCTAACAGTCTGGATGGCTCTCTCCTTCATCTGGACAGACAGAGACCACATGAATACATCTAACGATTAACTACACCTGTCTACCTAACAGTCTGGATGGCTCTCTCCTTCATCTGGACAGACAGAGACCACATGTATCCATGGTTACCTTGAGGGTCTCTTTCCCAGAGGGGATGCGAGCCAGCATGTTCTCCACCACGGCTAGTTTGGTGAATCCCTCGCCTTCTGAAGGGATGAGCAGAGGCCCGTTCCTCCCGATCTCCCCGAGGGCCGTGCAGGCAGCGACAGCGAGCAGAGGGGAACCGCTGTCTAGGAAAGAGCCTAGGAACACACACACACACACGACATGAACCAACCTGGAAACACAACACTGTCTAGGAAAGAGCCTAGGAACACACACACACACACACACACACACACACACACACACACGAACCAACCTGGAAACACAACACTGTCTAGGAAAGAGCCTAGGAACACACACACACACGACATGAACGAACCTGGAAACACAACACTGGATCGAAAGGATCTCTTTTAATGCCACGACTATACCTTTCTTCCTTAAACTGTGTTCTTTCCACAAATATATTTAAAAATTATAAATATGAGTAATTTCTTGTAACAATGTGAATTAGCATAAAACTGGTCAAAAAGAATTAGCATAAAAAAAATAAAGAGTAAATATTATCTGAAAAGTAAAAAACGGTGACCGTCACCTACCGATGGCTTTGGTTGCTATAGCGACCAGCTCCTCGTCCTCCTTGGGCGTGTCGTTCATCCTCTGTTCCCGGTTGAGGGCGGAGTCTCCGTTAGCGAAGGACTTCCTCTTGCTCATGTACCTGGCCACCATGTAGCCCAGCGCCATGATGGCTCCGTGCTGGGTCTCGGGGCTCTGCAGTTTCCAACAGGGAATATAGGTTTTACTTTCAGCTCTGTGAAACAACTTTTGCTTCAGTACATTACATTCAAAATTACCGTATAAAAACACAAAAATTGGGTCCTATTATATGCAGCAAATATATGTAAAAATAAACATTTCACTCCTTGGCCTACACACGCATGCATCTACAGGAGGGGGGAGGGAGGGGCTACATACTATCTCCAGGAGGGGGAGGGGCTACACACGTGTGTATCTCCAGGAGGGGGAGGGCTACACACGTGTGTATCTCCAGGAGGGGGAGGGGCTACACACGTGTGTATCTCCAGGAGGGGAGGGCTACATACGTGTGTATCTCCAGGAGGGGGAGGGGCTACATACGTGTGTATCTTTAGTGATCTTGATGAGCGTCTGAACGGCAGTCTTCAGCTCGTTTCCTGACATGGTGGACACCACCACAGCGTAGAGCTGAGCTGCCAGCTCCCTTAGGTCCTCCTTGTTGGTGTTCATTAGACTCTGCGGAAGGGGAAATGTAGTATTAGCGTTAGCGTAGCATGAAGCGGAAGGGAAAATGTAGCATTAGCGTTAGCGTAGCATGAAGCGGAAGGGGAAATGTAGTATTAGCGTTAGCGTAGCACGAAGCATACAGATGTAGCATCGACTAGCGTTAGCGTAGCATGAAGCATACAGATGTAGCATCGACTAGCGTTAGCGTAGCATGCAGCATACCAACATATAATTTACAGTAGTAGCATTGGCCAACGTTAGCGTCGACTAGCATTTCTTAGCATTGGCCTAGCATGTAGCATATCAAGGTAATATATCCGAGTAGTATATTACATTGCGTCGATTAGCGTAGCATTGATCAACATTCCAATTAATATTTTACATAAGTAGCGTCAATTAGCATTAGCATACCTAGGTATCATTTACAGTAGTAGCATCAATTAGCATACCTAGGTATCATTTACAGTAGTAGCATCAATTAGCAAAGCACGCAGCATGATTTTTACCTTGATCCAGTCGATCTTCTGGATAAACATAGGGGCCAGGTTCTGAGGACAGACAGACACCACCTCCAGAAGACAGTACATCACAGGGACTCCTATCAAAATCAAATCAAGAATTAAAAAAATAATGTAAAAACATACGATGTAGCTATACATTTTGGTATCAGTTATTAAAAGGTATGAATGATGTATTTACTAGCCTTATATCCACACAGATATGCTCACTTCAAATGCTCACTTCAATGCTCACTGGCATTTCTTAGCATTGGCCTAGCATGTAGCATATCAAGGTGCTATATCTGAGTCGTTTTTAGTACATGTCGTCAATTAGCGTAGCATTAGCATTCCAATAAATATGTTCCATAAGTAGCGTCAATTAGCATACCATGGTATCTTTTACAGGTATGAATAATGCATTTACGAGCCTGGAATCCAAGATCAACAACGGCGAAACGGAGCATACCATTTTGGATCCCAGACCTGTAAACACGTGAGTATTTGGAGACAAGGAGACGAGGAGACAAGATAAGGAAACAAAGAAAAAAAAAGAAAAAGAGGCAGGCATCACATCACTCGCCTCCTACAGCAGACAGCAGCTGCTGCAGTAGCTCCATGTAGACCTGCACAGGGTTGACCTCCGCCCCCTTGGTTCCAGTGGAGGACGGGGAGGTCAGGGGTTCGTTGGAGAGCAGGGCGTGCGTGTAGCGGCCGATGGCGGGCGCGTCGTCCTGCATGTCCGCCAGGCTCTTAGAGACGGGAGTGGCCCCGGCGCTGTGGGCCAGACACATCCGCAGGTACAGCACGATCTGGAGACAGGAAACCCCGGGGGTTAGAAAAGGAAGTTGTGTCTATTAACAGGAAGTGCAGAAAGGTATACATCTTCTCCCCCGTGTTTCGTTTCATTCTTTCTTTCCCTCTTCAATTGTTTTGTGGTTTGGCCAGTCATAAACAGCATGGACACACAGCCTGGTTCCTCTCCAGGTTTCTTCCTAGGTTCTGGCCTTTCTAGGGAGTTTTTCCTAGCCACCGTGCTTCTACACCTGCATTGCTTGCTGTTTGGGGGTTTAGTGCTGGGTTTCTGTACAGCACTTTGAGACATCAGCTGTATGTACGAAGGGCTTTATAAATACATTTGATTAGGACGTTCATACAACTATGTAGTGGATTTGGTTGGTCTTACCTCGCCAAACGCAGAAGGGTTGAAGGGGAGTGTGTACGTCCCCACGATGTACTTGGCCGGCGTCCTCATCCTCTGAGCAGCCTAAAGAACAGACCAGGTCAACAGGGCTGTGAAGACCTAATGCTGAGGCACCTGTCCCTCTACATTACCTACAGAGTAAATGATGTAATGACAGGGGCTGGGGGGGGGGGGTTACGCTCTCACCTTCTCCTGGATGTAGGCCACCATGTCAGGGAATGAGGGCATGGGTTTACGGCTCTCTTTCTCTGAGTTCTTAGCAGGCAGAGCCCTCAGGACACGCTGGGCCTCGCTGCACACCTCTTCTCTCCTGTAATAACACACCATAGAGACACTGAGGTCAGGACTTTGGGCCTCTCTCCTATAATAACACACCATAGAGACACTGGGCCTCTCTCCTATAATAACACACCATAGAGACACTGGGCCTCTCTCCTATAATAACACACCATAGAGACTCTGGGCCTCTCTCCTATAATAACACACCATAGAGACACTGGGCCTCTCTCCTATAATAACACACCATAGAGACACTGGGCCTCTCTCCTATAATAACACACCATAGAGACACTGGGCCTCTCTCCTATAATAACACACCATAGAGACACTGGGCCTCTCTCCTATAATAACACACCATAGAGACACTGGGCCTCTCTCCTATAATAACACACTATAGAGACACTGGGCCTCTCTCCTATAATAACACACTATAGAGACACTGGGCCTCTCTCCTATAATAACACACCATAGAGACACTGGGCCTCTCTCCTATAATAACACACTATAGAGACACTGGGTCTCTCTCCTATAATAACACACCATAGAGACACTGGGCCTCTCTCCTATAATAACACACCATAGAGACACTGGGCCTCTCTCCTATAATAACACACTATAGAGACACTGGGTCTCTCTCCTATAATAACACACCATAGAGACACTGGGCCTCTCTCCTATAATAACACACTATAGAGACACTGGGTCTCTCTCCTATAATAACACACCATAGAGACACTGGGCCTCTCTCCTATAATAACACACCATAGAGACACTCGGCCTCTCTCCTATAATAACACACCATAGAGACACTGGGCCTCTCTCCTATAATAACACACTATAGAGACACTGGGTCTCTCTCCTATAATAACACACCATAGAGACACTGGGTCTCTCTCCTATAATAACACACTATAGAGACACTGGGCCTCTCTCCTATAATAACACACTATAGAGACACTGGGCCTCTCTCCTATAATAACACACTATAGAGACACTGGGCCTCTCTCCTATAATAACACACCATAGAGACACTGGGTCTCTCTCCTATAATAACACACTATAGAGACACTGGGCCTCTCTCCTATAATAACACACTAGAGACACTGGGTCTCTCTCCTATAATAACACACCATAGAGACACTGGGCCTCTCTCCTATAATAACACACCATAGAGACACTGGGCCTCTCTCCTATAATAACACACTATAGAGACACTGGGCCTCTCTCCTATAATAACACACTATAGAGACACTGGGCCTCTCTCCTATAATAACACACTATAGAGACACTGGGCCTCTCTCCTATAATAACACACCATAGAGACACTGGGTCTCTCTCCTATAATAACACAACATAGAGACACTGGGCCTCTCTCCTATAATAACACACTATAGAGACACTGGGCCTCTCTCCTATAATAACACACCATAGAGACACTGGGCCTCTCTCCTATAATAACACACTATAGAGACACTGGGTCTCTCCTATAATAATACACTAGAGACACTGGGCCTCTCTCCTATAATAACACACCATAGAGACACTGGGCCTCTCTCCTATAATAACACACCATAGAGACACTGGGCCTCTCTCCTATAATAATACACTATAGAGACACTGGGCCTCTCTCCTATAATAACACACTATAGAGACACTGGGCCTCTCTCCTATAATAACACACTATAGAGACACTGGGCCTCTCTCCTATAATAACACACCATAGAGACACTGGGTCTCTCTCCTATAATAACACAACATAGAGACACTGGGCCTCTCTCCTATAATAACACACTATAGAGACACTGGGCCTCTCTCCTATAATAACACACCATAGAGACACTGGGCCTCTCTCCTATAATAACACACTATAGAGACACTGGGTCTCTCCTATAATAATACACTAGAGACACTGGGCCTCTCTCCTATAATAACACACTATAGAGACACTGGGCCTCTCTCCTATAATAACACACTATAGAGACACTGGGCCTCTCTCCTATAATAACACACTATAGAGACACTGGGCCTCTCTCCTATAATAACACACTATAGAGACACTGGGCCTCTCTCCTATAATAACACACCATAGAGACACTGGGTCTCTCTCCTATAATAACACACCATAGAGACACTGGGTCTCTCTCCTATAATAACACACTAGAGACACTGGGCCTCTCTCCTATAATAACACAACATAGAGACACTGGGTCTCTCTCCTATAATAACACACCATAGAGACACTGGGCCTCTCTCCTATAATAACACACCATAGAGACACTGGGTCTCTCTCCTATAATAACACACCATAGAGACACTGGGCCTCTCTCCTATAATAACACACTAGAGACACTGGGTCTCTCTCCTATAATAACACACTAGAGACACTGGGTCTCTCTCCTATAATAACAGACTTCCTATATGTTTTTTTCTCAGTGTGTGTGTGTGTGTGTGTGTGTGTGTGTGTAGTGTTGAAACTTACGGGTCCCCAGCAGCCAATAGGAGCAAGTATCTGGAGGGCACGTGATCAGGAGCGAATACCGTGCTGGCGTACTTCATTGCCACCTGACGCACCTGCACCTCAGGCTGACCAATCACAACACAGAAGAACACAATATTCAGAACTTTGACTGACCAATCAGAAAGCAATACTCCAACTTAAATCATCTAGATTCTTCAGCAACACTATATTCAGACAGTGGCATTCTGGAACACTTGGACAACGGTGGCATTCTGGAACACTTGGACAACGGTGGCATTCTGGAACACTTGGACAACGGTGGCATTCTGGAACACTTGGACAACGGTGGCATTCTGGAACACTTGGACAACGGTGGCATTCTGGAACACTTGGACAACGGTGGCATTCTGGAACACTTGGACAACGGTGGCATTCTGGAACACTTGGACAACGGTGGCATTCTGGAACACTTGGACAACGGTGGCATTCTGGAACACTTGGACAACGGTGGCATTCTGGAACATGAATAAGACCCCCTGTAGGTTAGCGTGTCATAGGAGAAACCAGAGCTTCCACCCGGTTGACTACAGCTTCCTGTAGGTTAGCGTGTCATAGGAGAAACCAGAGCTTCCATCCGGTTGACTACAGCTTCCTGTAGGTTAACGTGTCCTAGGAGAAACCAGAGCTTCCACCCGGTTGACTACAGCTTCCTGTAGGTTAGCGTGTCATAGGAGAAACCAGAGCTTCCATCCGGTTGACTACAGCTTCCTGTAGGTTAACGTGTCCTAGGAGAAACCAGAGCTTCCACCCGGTTGACTACAGCTTCCTGTAGGTTAACGTGTCATAGGAGAAACCAGAGCTTCCATTCGGTTGACTACAGCTTCCTGTAGGTTAACGTGTCATAGGAGAAACCAGAGCTTCCATTCGGTTGACTACAGCTTCCTGTAGGTTAACGTGTCATAGGAGAAACCAGAGCTTCCACCTGGTTGACTACAGCTTCCTGTAGGTTATCGTGTCATAGGAGAAACCAGAGCTTCCATCCGGTTGAGTACAGCTTCCTGTAGGTTAACGTGTCCTAGGAGAAACCAGAGCTTCCATCCGGTTGACTACAGCTTCCTGTAGGTTAACGTGTCCTAGGAGAAACCAGAGCTTCCATCCGGTTGAGTACAGCTTCCTGTAGGTTAACGTGTCCTAGGAGAACTCATATCTACTGTTACCTTGCCCATGTAAGCTGCCACCAGGGCTTCCATCAGGTTCAGTAGCGCCCCCTGTAGGTTAGCGTAGGCTCCCACCATCATAGACAGAGCCTCCTGGATGGCAAGACGGACATCAGGCTCCTCCTGTACACACACACACACCACACACACCACACACACACACCACACACACACGGTCACACAAGGTCAGATGGGGCAGGAGGACGGTTAGAATATATGAAAAGGTCACTGCCATAAACCTTGAATTATGTTTTGGAGGCCTTTGTGTTTTGTCTAATATATATATAATGTTTTATTTATTTTCCTTCATTTAACTAGGCAAGTCAGTTAAGTGGGTTAACTGTGGGTTAACTGCCTGTTCAGGGGCAGAAGGACAGATTTGTACCTTGTCAGCTCGGGGCTTTGAACTCGCAACCTTCCAGTTACTAGTCCAACGCTCTAACCACTAGGCTACCCTGCCGCCCCTACACTCTAACCACTAGGCTACCCTGCCGCTCCTACACTCTAACCACTAGGCTACCTACCTCCTCTACACTCTAACCACTAGGCTACCCTGCCCGCCTCTACACTCTAACCACTAGGCTACCCTACCTCCTCTACACTCTAACCACTAGGCTACCTACCTCCTCTACACTCTAACCACTAGGCTACCTGCCGCCTCCACACTCTAACCACTAGGCTACCCTACCTCCTCTACACTCTAACCACTAGGCTACCCTACCTCCTCTACACTCACCACTAGGCTACCTACCTCCTCTACACTCTAACCACTAGGCTACCCTACCTCATCTACACTCTAACCACTAGGCTACCCTGCCTCCACACTCTAACCACTAGGCTACCCTACCTCCTATACACTCTAACCACTAGGCCACCCTGCCTCTACACTCTAACCACTAGGCTACCCTACCTCCTCTACACTCTAACCACTAGGCTACCCTGCCACCTCCACACTCTAACCACTAGGTAAACAGTGTATTGAAATAGCATTGTCCTGAGGCAGGAACACCTACCTTGCACATGGCCTCAAAGAACTGCTGGACCAGAGCGATATCTTTGGTGAAGAGTTGAGGCATTCGGCTGAGAAGAGAGGAAACGTCCCCTCACTAATCACACCATCATCATCAACTCATCATCACTCACATCATCATCATCATCAACTCATCATCACTCACATCACATCATCACTCACATCAACTCATCATCATCATCATCACCTCATCATTACATCATCACCTCATCACTCACATCACATCATCACTCACATCATCATCACCTCATCATCATCATTACATCATCATCACTCACATCATCATCATCACTCACATCAACATCACCTCATCATCATCATTACATCATCACTCACATCACATCATCACTCACATCAACTCATCATCATCATCACTCACATCATCATCACTCACATCACTATCATCATCATCACTCACATCACTATCATCATCATCACTCACATCACCTCATCATCATCATCACTCACATCATCATCACTCACATCACTATCATCATCACTCACATCACCATCAAGACAGACTATTGGTTGTTAAAGTTCCAATGTGTAGCTTTTTTTTGGGGGGGGGGGGGGGGTGTGTAATCATAAAAACGTGTGTTACAGATAATGTGGTTCTCATGGAATGCCATGAGAACAAGCGGTAGATCTATTCTATGTGCACTATTTCTATGCATCTCGTTCTTAAGTTTTTTTTTTTTTTTTTGCTTTCGGTTTTGTACACCAGCTTCAAAACAGCTGAAAACACAATATTTTTTTGGGGGGGGTTATGGAGAAGATATTTCACAGCGTTTGCGATGGTACAACGATTCTCTACACTACCCTTGGTTTGTTTTGTCACATGAACCGAGACGAGGCAAACCATTTGAATTTTAGCAAACAGGAAACGGAGAAGAGAATTCAGCATAGCGCGTTTTAAATAGATTTTGACCGTAAATACCTGGACAGTTTCCCCACAGCAGAGTAGGCCATACACAGCAACTTAGGATCCTGCCAAATCAAACAACAACATATCCCATCATGCTGCTCTAAACCAGGAGCACGCAAAGCATCAACCATTGAAAAGGAGAACAGCTACGATGTGTAGTTGATGAAACGAGATTAGAAACACATTGATTGATGGCTCTACCTCCTTGTACTCATTGATAAGCTTGGTGAGACCATTCAGCAGCATCAGACCCAGTGGTTTGTTGGTGTCAGGACATCTGTCAGAGAGGAGAGACACAACATGTTAGGAGTGGCTTTAGTGTGGGTTAGTGTTGGGCTGGAACAAAAAGCCTGCACACACACACTCCTTTGATGACCGCCTCAATTCATTTTTGTAGTTTGTTTTTGTTATTGAAGCATTTACTTCTAACTTAGTGGTCACCAACCGGTCGATCTCAAATCGACTTGTCGATCGCCAAGGCATTTCCAGTCGATCGCCAAAGCATTTCCAGTCGATCGCCAAGGCATTTCCAGTCGATCGCCAAGGCATTTCCAGTCGATCGCCAAGGAAGACAAACTGATCTAGGGCCAGCTCTTAGACTGCGTTTACACAGGCAGCCCAATAAATGATCTGACCCGGGACCAGTAACTGTCTCTATAAGGAAGGGTTGGGTGAAACTGACCCGGGACCAGTAACTGTCTCTATAAGGAAGGGTTGGGTGAAACTGACCCGGGACCAGTAACTGTCTCTATAAGGAAGGGTTGGGTGAAACTGACTTGGGACCAGTACTTACACCTGACAGATGTGGTGAACAAACTGAAGTGTAAGAGAGAGCAGCTTGTTGTTGGTGTTGGCTCCAAACAGACCGTCGTACACCACCTGGGGAGAGGAGGAGAGAGAGAAGATGAGGAGAGAAGGAGAGAGAGAGAGAGAAGGGAGAGGAGGAGAGAAGGAGAAAGAAAAGAGAGAGAAGAGAAGGAGAGAAACAGGAAAGACAGGTGATGAAGGTTTCTTTGAGAGAAAGACAGCGGAAGGACATTCAAAAGATTTGCACACACACTACAGCAGTACCTGTATGTTAGCCACACACACACACACTACAGCAGTACCTGTATGTTAGCCACACACACACACACTACAGCAGTACCTGTATGTTAGCCACACACACACACACACACACACTACAGCAGTACCTGTATGTTAGCCACACACACACTACAGCAGTACCTGTATGTTAGCCACACACACACACACACACACACACACTACAGCAGTACCTGTATGTTAGCCACACACACACACACACACACACACACACACACACTACAGCAGTACCTGTATGTTAGCCACACACACACACACACTACAGCAGTACTTGTATGTTAGCCACACACACACACTACAGCAGTACCTGTATGTTAGCCACACACACACACACACACACACACACACTACAGCAGTACCTGTATGTTAGCCACACACACACTACAGCAGTACCTGTATGTTAGCCACACACACACACACACACTACAGCAGTACCTGTATGTTAGCCACACACACACACTACAGCAGTACCTGTATGTTAGCTACACACACACACACACTACAGCAGTACCTGTATGTTAGCCACACACACTACAGCAGTACCTGTATGTTAGCCACACACACACACACACTACAGCAGTACCTGTATGTTAGCGACACACACACACACTACAGAGTACCTGTATGTTAGCCACACACACACACTACAGCAGTACCTGTATGTTAGCTACACACACACACTACAGCAGTACCTGTATGTTAGCCACACACACTACAGCAGTACCTGTATGTTAGCCACACACACACACACACTACAGCAGTACCTGTATGTTAGCGA
Source organism: Oncorhynchus masou masou (assembly GCF_036934945.1). Lineage (NCBI taxonomy): Eukaryota > Metazoa > Chordata > Actinopteri > Salmoniformes > Salmonidae > Oncorhynchus > Oncorhynchus masou. The sequence continues at coordinate 112,548 of NW_027006670.1, forward strand.
CACACACACACACTACAGAGTACCTGTATGTTAGCCACACACACACTACAGCAGTACCTGTATGTTAGCCACACACACACACACACACACACACTACAGAGTACCTGTATGTTAGCGACACACACACACACACACACACTACCTGTATGTTAGCGACACACACACACACACACACACACTACAGCAGTACCTGTATGTTAGCGACACACACACACACTACAGCAGTACCTGTATGTTAGCGACACACACACACACACACACACTACAGCAGTACCTGTATGTTAGCCACACACACACACACACTACAGCAGTACCTGTATGTTAGCTACACACACTACAGCAGTACCTGTATGTTAGCCACACACACACTACAGCAGTACCTGTATGTTAGCCACACACACTACAGCAGTACCTGTATGTTAGCCACACACACTACAGCAGTACCTGTATGTTAGCCACACACACTACAGCAGTACCTGTATGTTAGCCACACACACACTACAGCAGTACCTGTATGTTAGCCACACACACTACAGCAGTACCTGTATGTTAGCCACACACACTACAGCAGTACCTGTATGTTAGCCACACACACTACAGCAGTACCTGTATGTTAGCCACACACACTACAGCAGTACCTGTATGTTAGCCGGGAAGCACTCAGCGGCGAGGCGTGACCGTAAGAGATGTGGTAGGATCTTCATCTTGACTCTGGTGCTGACCGGCTCATGTTTCAGCTCCCTCTTCAGACTGGCCTCCTGTCACATAACAGGACATGAGTTGGACCAACAGTTTGACACAGTGTGATACTGTTCACACACACACACACACACACACAACCAATCAATCTCGATGATGTAATGACCGTGCCGGACAGATCTCGGCCTCCGGCTCATCAAAGCCACTTCCTGTCAGGAAGCCATTTTGAAGTGGATTCAATTCAAGAGCAAGTTTGAACGAGTTCAGGAAGTTTGGAGAGGGGAATCGTTCCACACCTTGGTTTTGAGGGGGATGTCTCCCAGGTAGACCTTGTACATCCTGTTGACGATCAGGGGGTTGTTCCAGTCGATAATACTGCAAAAACAAACAACAACAACACATGACGTCATATCACAAATCAACCAACTCCCCGTGGCAACCCCAGGGCAAACTCCCCGTGGCAACCCCAGGACAAACTCCCCGTGGCAACCCAGGACAAACGCCCCGTGGCAACCCCAGGGCAAACTCCCCGTGGAACCCCGGGGCAAACTCCCCGTGGGACCCCAGGGCAAACTCCCCGTGGAACCCCGTGGCAAACTCCCGGGGGAACCCCAGAACGAACTCCCCGTAGCATGATGTAAATGGACTAATGAGGTGCGCCCCTATCTCACCATCCCATAATAGTAGAATAGTCCCATAGATACCCACCTCTGCTTGCTCTTGAGCTCCAGGTCCGCGGCCGTGGCAACGCCGTGTCTTGTGTCGCTAGAGGCAACCACCAGGTGTATGACCGTCTCCACCTCCGGTACCTGTTCTGCCTCGATGAACTTCACTATGCCGAGTTTACACTGGGAGAGACGTAGTCATTACCTCACAACCTCAGTACAACAACCTCACAACAACCACCACAGTACAACAACCTCACAACCACCACAGTACAACAACCACACAACCACCACAGTACAACAACCTCACAACCACCACAGTACAACAACCTCACAACCACCACAGTACAACAACCTCACAACCACCACAGTACAACAACCTCACAACCACCACAGTACAACAACGTCACAACCACCACAGTACAACAACGTCACAACCACAGTACAACAACCACACAACCACAGTACAACAACCTCACAACCACAGTACAACAACCTCACAACCACAGTACAACAACCTCACAACCACAGTACAGCAACCACAGTACAACAACCACACAACCACAGTACAACAACCACACTACAACAGTACAACAACCACAGTACAACAACCACACAACAGCAACCACAGTACAACAACCACACAACCACAGTACAACAACCACACAACCACACTACAACAACCACAGAACCACACTACAACAACCACAGTACAACAACCACAGTACAACAACCACAAGTCCCAACAACAGTCAGTTAACAACAACAGTCAGTTAACAACAACAGTCAGTTAACAACAACAGTCAGTTAACAACAACAGTCAGTTAACAACAAATTCTTATTTACAATGACGGACTAGGAACAGTGGGTTAACTGCCTTGTTCAGGGGCAGAACGACAGATTTTTACCTTGTCGGCTCGGGGATTTGATCAAGCAACCTTCCGGTTACTGGCCCAATATTCTAACCACTAAGGCACAATACTCCGCCCCAAGAAAGGTGTGATACACCTTCCTCTAAGGTCAAAGGTTCAAAGTTCAGAGGTCAGTACCTGTTCCAGCTGCTCTGGGCTCCACTGGGCCTCTCCGATGACCCTCTTGGCAGCGTAGACACTCATCCCTGGAGGAGGCTGGGGAGGCCCGGTCCGGCCGCCGCTGCCCCAGAGCTACCCTGAGGGGACGAGGGAGCTGGGCGAGTGGGAGGCTCGTTCAGGACAAACCTGGAGGCCAAAGGAGAGAGAGGGGGGGGGGGGGGATAGAGGGAGGGGAGGTCAACTACAAGGTACATTGTTTAGGGATTGTAATAATTAATTCAAGCAGTCTTTGGAAAAACAATTACTTGAGTGAGCATGTTGTTTGCAAGTTTTATAGTATGTTAGACCGCTTTAACAATAACCGATAACATAATAGCATACCTGAACACTTTAAAATGGCCAGCCCCACAGGCTACATGCCAAATGGCACCCTATTCCCTATAGAGTGCACTACGTAGTGCCCAGGGCCCTATAGAGTGCACTACGTAGTGCCCAGGGCCCTATAGAGTGCACTACGTAGTGCCCAGGGCCCTATAGAGTGCACTACGTAGTGCCCAGGGCCCTATAGAGTGCACTACGTAGTGCCCAGGGCCCTATAGAGTGCACTACGTAGTGCCCAGGGCCCTATAGAGTGCACTACGTAGTGCCCAGGGCCCTATAGAGTGCACTACGTAGTGCCCAGGGCCCTATAGAGTGCACTACGTAGTGCCCAGGGCCCTATAGAGTGCACTACGTAGTGCCCAGGGCCCTATATAGTGCACTACGTAGTGCCCAGGGCCCTATATAGTGCACTACGTAGTGCCCAGGGCCCTATATAGTGCACTACGTAGTGCCCAGGGCCCTATATAGTGCACTACGTAGTGCCCAGGGCCCTATATAGTGCACTACGTAGTGCCCAGGGCCCTATATAGTGCACTACGTAGTGCCCAGGGCCCTATATAGTGCACTACGTAGTGCCCAGGGCCCTATATAGTGCACTACGTAGTGCCCAGGGCCCTATATAGTGCACTACGTAGTGCCCAGGGCCCTATATAGTGCACTACGTAGTGCCCAGGGCCCTATATAGTGCACTACGTAGTGCCCAGGGCCCTATATAGTGCACTACGTAGTGCCCAGGGCCCTATATAGTGCACTACGTAGTGCCCAGGGCCCTATATAGTGCACTACGTAGTGCCCAGGGCCCTATATAGTGCACTACATAGTGCCCAGGGCCCTATATAGTGAACTACATAGTGCCCAGGGCCCTATATAGTGAACTAGTAGTGCCCAGGGCCCTATATAGTGAACTAGTAGTGCCCAGGGCCCTATATAGTGAACTAGTAGTGCCCAGAGCCCTATATAGTGAACTACATAGTACCCAGGGCCCTATATAGTGAACTACATAGTACCCAGGGCCCTATAGAGTGAACTACATAGTGCCCAGGGCCCTATAGAGTGAACTACATAGTACCCAGGGCCCTATATAGTGAACTACATAGTACCCAGGGCCCTATAGAGTGAACTACATAGTGCCCAGGGCCCTATATAGTGAACTACTACTGCCCAGGGCCCTTGGAGAGGCAGCGCAGTCTCCCCACCCCAGTGTAGCCTAGTGGTTAGAGCGTTGGACTAGTAACCGAAAGGTTGCAAGTTCAAATCCCCGAGCTGACAAGGTACAAAATCTGTCGTTCTGCCCCTGAACAGGCAGTTAACCCACTGTTCCTTGTCCGTCATTGAAAATAAGAATTTGTTCTTAACTGAACTTGCCTAGTCAAATAAAGGTAAAATAAAAATAACTAAAATAAACTGACCCGTAGGGCATCAGCAGTACGTCCAACATGAACTCCAGCAGTAACTGAACCGTCTTGGGTTTCTCCATCAGGATGAAGGGAGAGGCCATCTTGGACGTGTTGGAAGAGTCCTTTGGGTACTTCATGTGATACAAGGACGGGATCAGGAGATGCATCAAGCTGGAGGGAGAGGGGACAGGAAGTCAGCGTGTGTGTGTCTCTCTCCTTACCTATCCTGTTGGGGCTCAGGCTTGCCCTCCATAGCAGTTATCAGGTGTGTGTGTGTGTGTGTGTGTGTGTGTGTGTGTGTGTGTGTGTGTGTGTGTGTGTCTCTCCTTACCCATCCTGTTGGGGCTCAGGCTTGCCCTCCATAGCAGTTATCAGGTGTGTGTGTGTGTGTGTGTGTGTGTGTGTGTGTGTGTGTGTGTGTGTGTCTCTCCTTACCCATCCTGTTGGGGCTCAGGCTTGCCCTCCATAGCAGTTATCAGGTGTGTGTGTGTGTGTGTCTCTCTCCTTACCTATCCTGTTGAGGCTCAGGCTTGCCCTCCATAGCAGTTATCAGGTGTGTGTGTGTGTGTGTCTCTCTCCTTACCTATCCTGTTGAGGCTCAGGCTTGCCCTCCATAGCAGTTATCAGGTGTGTGTGTGTGTGTCTCTCTCCTTACCTATCCTGTTGAGGCTCAGGCTTGCCCTCCATAGCAGTTATCAGGTGTGTGTGTGTGTGTGTCTCTCTCCTTACCTATCCTGTTGGGGCTCAGGCTTGCCCTCCATAGCAGTCATCAGGTGTGTGTGTGTCTCTCTCTCCTTACCTATCCTGTTGGGGCTCAGGCTTGCCCTCCATAGCAGTCATCAGGTGTGTGTGTGTGCGTCTCTCTCCTTACCTATCCTGTTGGGGCTCAGGCTTGCCCTCCATAGCAGTTATCAGGTGTGTGTGTGTGTGTCTCTCTCTCTCCTTACCTATCCTGTTGAGGCTCAGGCTTGCCCTCCATAGCAGTTATCAGGTGTGTGTGTGTGTGTGTCTCTCTCTCCATCTCTCTCCTTACCTATCCTGTTGGGGCTCAGGCTTGCCCTCCATAGCAGTCAGCAGAGTAGGTGCCAGCTCACACTGTTTCCCCACCTCCAGTCGAGGGTAACCCATCTTGATGTAAATGATGGTGAAATTCTGCAGAGAGAATCCACCGTTCTGGATTAAAAATCTCACAATGTCAGGGGAGTAAAGAACACGGTAAACAGAGTCATAGATTATATACACAGAGTTTGAACACAGGCCTACACAGTTTGAGAGATGCCATATTGACACGATAATCACAGGATGAACACCCCAAACAGCCCTCTCCCTATTCGCTACATAGATAACAACAGGAAGTATCCCAAACAGCCCTCTCTCTATTCCCTACATAGATAACAGGAAGTATCCCAAACAGCCCTCTCTCTATTCCCTACATAGATAACAGGAAGTATCCCAAACAGCCCTCTCTCTATTCCCTACATAGATAACAGGAAGTATCCCAAACAGCCCTCTCTCTATTCCCTACATAGATAACAACAGGAAGTACCCCAAACAGCCCTCTCTCTATTCCCTACATAGATAACAACAGGAAGTACCCCAAACAGCCCTCTCTCTATTCCCTACATAGATAATAACAGGAAGTACCCCAAACAGCCCTCTCTCTATTCCCTACATAGATAATAACAGGAAGTATCCCAAACAGCCCTCTCTCTATTCCCTACATAGATAACAACAGGAAGTATCCCAAACAGCCCTCTCTCTATTCCCTACATAGATAACAACAGGAAGTATCCCAAACAGCCCTCTCTCTATTCCCTACATAGATAACAACAGGAAGTATCCCAAACAGCCCTCTCTCTATTCCCTACATAGATAACAACAGGAAGTATCCCAAACAGCCCTCTCTCTATTCCCTACATAGATAATAAACAGGAAGTATCCCAAACAGCCCTCTCTCTATTCCCTACATAGATAATAACAGGAAGTGTCCCAAACAGCCCTCTCTCTATTCCCTACATAGATAATAACAGGAAGTATCCCAAACAGCCCTCTCTCTATTCCCTACATAGATAATAACAGGAAGTATCCCAAACAGCCCTCTCCCTATTCCCTACATAGATAATAACAGGAAGTATCCCAAACAGCCCTCTCCCTATTCCCTACATAGATAACAGGAAGTATCCCAAACAGCCCTCTCTCTATTCCCTACATAGATAATAACAGGAAGTATCCCAAACAGCCCTCTCCCTATTCCCTACATAGATAATAACAGGAAGTATCCCAAACAGCCCTCTCTCTATTCCCTACATAGATAATAACAGGAAGTATCCCAAACAGCCCTCTCTCTATTCCCTACATAGATAATAACAGGAAGTATCCCAAACAGCCCTCTCCCTATTAAGCTACATAGATAACAGGAAGTATCCCAAACAGCCCTCTCCCTATTCCCTACATAGATAACAGGAAGTATCCCAAACAGCCCTCTCTCTATTCCCTACATAGATAACAGGAAGTATCCCAAACAGCCCTCTCCCTATTCCCTACATAGATAACAGGAAGTATCCCAAACAGCCCTCTCTCTATTCCCTACATAGATAACAGGAAGTATCCCAAACAGCCCTCTCTCTATTCCCTACAAAGATAATAACAGGAAGTATCCCAAACAGCCCTCTCCCTATTCGCTACATAGATAACAACAGGAAGTATCCCAAACAGCCCTCTCTCTATTCCCTACATAGATAACAGGAAGTATCCCAAACAGCCCTCTCTCTATTCCCTACATAGATAACAGGAAGTATCCCAAACAGCCCTCTCTCTATTCCCTACATAGATAACAGGAAGTATCCCAAACAGCCCTCTCTCTATTCCCTACATAGATAATAACAGGAAGTATCCCAAACAGCCCTCTCTCTATTCCCTACATAGATAATAACAGGAAGTATCCCAAACAGCCCTCTCCCTATTCGCTACATAGATAACAGGAAGTATCCCAAACAGCCCTCTCTCTATTCCCTACATAGATAACAGGAAGTATCCCAAACAGCCCTCTCTCTATTCCCTACATAGATAACAGGAAGTATCCCAAACAGCCCTCTCTCTATTCCCTACATAGATAACAGGAAGTATCCCAAACAGCCCTCTCTCTATTCCCTACATAGATAATAACAGGAAGTATCCCAAACAGCCCTCTCCCTATTCCCTACATAGATAATAACAGGAAGTATCCCAAACAGCCCTCTCTCTATTCCCTACATGGATAACAGGAAGTATCCAAATAGCCCTCTATTCCCCACATAGATAACAGGAAGTATCCCAAACAGCCCTCTCTCTATTCCCTACATAGATAATAACAGGAAGTATCCCAAACAGCCCTCTCTCTATTCCCTACATAGATAATAACAGGAAGTATCCCAAACAGCCCTCTCCCTATTCGCTACATAGATAACAGGAAGTATCCCAAACAGCCCTCTCTCTATTCCCTACATAGATAACAGGAAGTATCCCAAACAGCCCTCTCTATTCCCTACATAGATAACAGGAAGTATCCCAAACAGCCCTCTCTCTATTCCCTACATAGATAACAGGAAGTATCCCAAACAGCCCTCTCTCTATTCCCTACATAGATAATAACAGGAAGTATCCCAAACAGCCCTCTCTCTATTCCCTACATAGATAATAACAGGAAGTATCCCAAACAGCCCTCTCTCTATTCCCTACATAGATAATAACAGGAAGTATCCCAAACAGCCCTCTCCCTATTCGCTACATAGATAACAGGAAGTATCCCAAACAGCCCTCTCTCTATTCCCTACATAGATAACAGGAAGTATCCCAAACAGCCCTCTCTCTATTCCCTACATAGATAACAGGAAGTATCCCAAACAGCCCTCTCTCTATTCCCTACATAGATAACAGGAAGTATCCCAAACAGCCCTCTCTCTATTCCCTACATAGATAATAACAGGAAGTATCCCAAACAGCCCTCTCCCTATTCCCTACATAGATAATAACAGGAAGTATCCCAAACAGCCCTCTCTCTATTCCCCACATAGATAACAGGAAGTATCCCAAATAGCCCTCTATTCCCCCATAGATAACAGGAAGTATCCCAAATAGCCCTCTATTCCCCACATAGATAACAGGAAGTATCCCAAATAGCCCTCTATTCCCCAAAGAGCAAGCAGTAGCAAGGACAGAAGTCTCCCCAAGGTACAGATCTAGGATCAGCTCTCCTCCCCCAATCCCAACCTTAACCATCAGTAGAGAAAAAAACTAAACTGACTCAAGATCAGTGTGTAGGGGAAACATTACCCTACACCAAACCAGATCCTGGGAGGGGGGGGGTTGGTTTATTACCATCTAGTTGAACCAGGCTGTCGAAGTAGACCAAGGCCACTTTCAGCAGGCATAGAAATACAACGAATAGAGCCCGTCGTGACTCCTTATTCTACACGTCGGAGAGAGGCATGTTTGCTCTACGTCATACACTTCCATCTGAACTCGCCACAACAGGTAGAGTGTTACCGTAACAAAGGACGCTGCGGCAGGGTCTTGGTACTGAACCAGGAGGGTCTCCACCGGTAGCTGGATCAACGGTCTGCTCTTTATCCTCTTGTTCAGGTGGACCAGGAGCTCCATCACCTGGTAGAGAGAACAAGAGGTTATGATTAGTTACCAGGAGCTCCATCACCTGGTAGAGAGAACAAGAGGTTATGACTAGTTACCAGGAGCTCCATCACCTGGTAGAGGGAACAAGAGGTTATGACTAGTTACCAGGAGCTCCATCACCTGGTAGAGGGAACAAGAGGTTATGACTAGTTACCAGGAGCTCCATCACCTGGTAGAGGGAACAAGAGGTTATGACTAGTTACCAGGAGCTCCATCACCTGGTAGAGGGAACAAGAGGTTATGACTAGTTACCAGGAGCTCCATCACCTGGTAGAGGGAACAAGAGGTTATGACTAGTTACCAGGAGCTCCATCACCTGGTAGAGGGAACAAGAGGTTATGACTAGTTACCAGGAGCTCCATCACCTGGTAGAGGGAACAAGAGGTTATGACTAGTTACCAGGAGCTCCATCACCTGGTAGAGGGAACAAGAGGTTATGACTAGTTACCAGGAGCTCCATCACCTGGTAGAGAGAACAAGAGGTTATGACTAGTTACCAGGAGCTCCATCACCTGGTAGAGAGAACAAGAGGTTACGACTAGTTACCAGGAGCTCCATCACCTGGTAGAGAGAACAAGAGGTTATGACTAGTCACCAGGAGCTCCATCACCTGGTAGAGGGAACAAGAGGTTATGACTAGTGACCAGGAGGGTCTCCACCGGTAGCTGGATCAACGGTCTGCTCTTTATCCTCTTGTTCAGGTGGACCAGGAGCTCCATCACCTGGTAGAGAGAACAAGAGGTTATGACTAGTCACCAGGAGCTCCATCACCTGGTAGAGAGAACAAGAGGTTATGACTAGTTACCAGGAGCTCCATCACCTGGTAGAGGGAACAAGAGGTTATGACTAGTCACCAGGAGCTCCATCACCTGGTAGAGGGAACAAGAGGTTATGACTAGTTACCAGGAGCTCCATCACCTGGTAGAGAGAACAAGAGGTTATGACTAGTTACAATAAGTTACCAGGAGCTCCATCACCTGGTAGAGGGAACAAGAGGTTATGATTAGTTACCAGGAGCTCCATCACCTGGTAGAGAACAAGAGGTTATGACTAGTCACCAGGAGCTCCATCACCTGGTAGAGAACAAGAGGTTATGATTAGTTACCAGGAGCTCCATCACCTGGTAGAGAGAACAAGAGGTTATGATTAGTTACCAGGAGCTCCATCACCTGGTAGAGGGAACAAGAGGTTATGACTAGTTACCAGGAGCTCCATCACCTGGTAGAGGGAACAAGAGGTTATGACTAGTTACCAGGAGCTCCATCACCTGGTAGAGGGAACAAGAGGTTATGACTAGTTACCAGGAGCTCCATCACCTGGTAGAGGGAACAAGAGGTTATGACTAGTTACCAGGAGCTCCATCACCTGGTAGAGAGAACAAGAGGTTATGACTAGTTACCAGGAGCTCCATCACCTGGTAGAGGGAACAAGAGGTTAAGACTAGTTACCAGGAGCTCCATCACCTGGTAGAGGGAACAAGAGGTTATGATTAGTTACCAGGAGCTCCATCACCTGGTAGAGAGAACAAGAGGTTATGACTAGTTACCAGGAGCTCCATCACCTGGTAGAGAGAACAAGAGGTTATGACTAGTTACAATAAGTTACCAGGAGCTCCATCACCTGGGAGAGAACAAGAGGTTATGACTAGTTACAATAAGTCACCAGGAGCTCCATCACCTGGTATAGAGAACAAGAGGATATAATTAGTTACCAGGAGCTCCATCACCTGGTAGAGGGAACAAGAGGTTATGATTAGTTACCAGGAGCTCCTTCACCTGGTAGAGAGAACAAGAGGTTATGACTAGTTACCAGGAGCTCCATCACCTGGTAGAGAGAACAAGAGGTTATGACTAGTTACCAGGAGCTCCATCACCTGGTAGAGAGAACAAGAGGTTATGACTAGTTACCAGGAGCTCCATCACCTGGTAGAGAACAAGAGGTTATGACTAGTTACCAGGAGCTCCATCACCTGGTAGAGAACAAGAGGTTATGACTAGTTACAATAAGTTACCAGGAGCTCCATCACCTGGTTTTAGTCACATGTGCTGAATACAACAGGTGTCGACCTTACAGTGAAATGTTTACTTACAAGCCCTTAACCAAAAATGGAGTTAAGAGAAAACTGGTACAGAGTCAATGTGCCAGTAAGAAGTTGCCAGTAGCTCCATCACCTGGTAGAGAGTAGTTTATGATTCCAGTGGACTGTTAGAAGAGATGGTTTGTGGATTAGCATAAAGCTACTGTATAGTGTACAAGTAGTGTGTATCAGCAGGTCTACAACTCATCTGTGTGTTTAATATGGAGAACAGCTTCTGTCAACGCAATTACAGCAGCATGCACACCATCAACGTATGGAGGGGGAGAATATCACTACCCTTACTAGTTGACTGTCACGTGATTGGTATTACTACAGTGCTGTGGATGGGCCTTTCCCAATAACATTGAGCAGCTGTGTCTGTGTGCACTAGTCTTCCACACACCCAGTCATGGATTTAAAAGCATGGGATCGATGTAAGCATTTGGCCAGGAGGGAGTTCCCAATTCCTCCATTGTAAAATCCAGGTGAGAATAAGTAGAGGTGAACACTTCCTGGAGAAGGAGAACAGAAACACAGCTATGTGCAGGCTACTGGTACTGCTGGCCGGAAGAAACAGACATGGGCGTGTCCTTACTTTCTTCCTGACTCCCTCCTGCACGCTGGACAGTTTGAGGAGGACCGGGGGCAGGAACTTGGATATAATGTCCTGGAGTTGGTCGTCAGTCTCTGCATGGCCCAAACGCAAGAAAACTCGCTCCAGTTGATCTGAACGGAGGAGAGAGAGAAGGAGAAATTAGAAGTGAGGAGGAGAGAAGGAGAAATTAGGAGTGAGGAGGAGAGAAGGAGAAATTAGGAGTGAGGAGGAGAGAAGGAGAAATTAGGAGTGAGGAGGAGAGAAGGAGAAATTAGGAGTGAGGAGGAGGATTTAGGAGTGAGGAGGAGAGAAGGAGAAATTAGGAGTGAGGAGGAGAGAAGGAGAAATTAGGAGTGAGGAGGAGAGAAGGAGGAGTGAGGAGGAGAAAGGAGGAGTAAGGAGGAGTGAGGAGGAGAAAGGAGGAGTAAGGAGGCGAAAAGGAGAAATTAGGAGTGAGGAGGAGAGAAGGAGAAATTAGGAGTGAGGAGGAGGATTTAGGAGTGAGGAGGAGAGAAGGAGGAGAAAGGGAGGATTTGAAAATTAGAAATGATGAGACTAGGCCGTCCCAAATGGCCCCCTATTCCCTTTATAGTGCACTACTTTAGACCAGGACCCATAGGACTCTCATCAAAAGTAGTGCACTATATACTTTTCACCAGGTTCAATAGGGTTCCGGTCAAGAGTAGTGCACTGTATAGGGAGTAGGGTGCCATTTAGGATGCCAGGGTTCAAATCCCACTAGTGACACATGCTTAAAGTCCAGGACTAGGCTTTAAATCAGGACTGGGCTTGATCTGTGTCCAGGAAACCAGTCCTTACTGTGATATCATCACATTAGACATCCCCTAACTCTCGTGACAGCCTTAGATAACTGGTTTGGTTGGGAGATTCAGCCAACTAAATGTTGAACATGTAGCCTCTCGTCTAGCGGAGCCGGTCCCGAGTCTCTATGCACATATAATGCTCCCTGACAGAGACCGGGGTTCACTCCCTGTGTCCACATTTCAAACTACGTCTTCTACCTCTGTACTCACCTGTAATGCCGCACCCGTCCAATTAAGGTACAGAAAACACACCTGTCCAAATAAGGTACATAAAACACACCTGTCCAAATAAGGTACAGAAAACACACCTGTCCAAATAAGGTACAGAAAACACACCTGTCCAAATAAGGTACAGAAAACACA